>NC_057808.1:531965367-531977351 GCF_018294505.1 Triticum aestivum | reverse complement strand
CTGTATGTTGTGAGTTCAGTTACGTGCCATTTAATTTGGATGTAGTTCTATCTAGTTGTTTGTAATGTCTCGTTGTATGAATATTATGTTCTATCTAAATATGATCTTGTAGAGTAGGCATATGTCTCGTAGAGAAGTACATAGTCATTTGTCTCATACATAGAATAGACATAAGTTCTCACACAGAAATAGATGGTAATGTCTCTACTGATACATAGGAGCGGCAATGACGACGTCTGGCCTGCCGGGGAGGCGGATCTCGAATGACAAATGCATCACATATAACTCGGTTTCCTGTAGCAATGCAACTGAACAACCCTTTTCCATTCCCATTCGCTCAGCATTTCTTGAATCTTGCCATCATCAGTTATGTCAATCAATTTTCTTTCCCCAGGGCCATCCGAATGCTTGCTGCTGACGTAGTACACAAAATCGTCTTCCTTCAACCCTTGCTTCAACATGAATTTAGTCTTCAACCAATCAAAAGTGAGGTCCACTTCACTAACGTGCACAACACTTGGAGACAAGCCTTGGACATGAACAATAGGGCTAAGCACCCACTGAGTACTCTCAGCCATCTGCAACACACAAATCGCATTGAGTACCTACCCTACCCCTTAATATCCCCACTAACAAATATTAGACATGTCTATATATTACGAAGCTATATATTACAGAATATTAACGGAGCAACTAATACAATTCACCCTCCTACAATTATATTACGAATATTTGCCGTAGCAACTACAAATATTGACAGATTAATTAGTTGACATCTAAAAATATTAACAAAAACTACCGGAGCACGTACGAAAAATAAAATGTGGGCTTAAATATACCCTTGAAGCGTGCGTGCGAAGGATGAAGGACGAACGGCGGCCACCAAACTGCCGGTGCTCCGGCTCGAACGAAGAATGACGAACAACAGCTTCACCTCCACCACAGTGCTCCAATTTACCACCAGCACACTGCAATGCTTATGCAGCTCCGTCTGAAGGGGGTTTTATAGGTAGAGAGGAGAAAATGGCGGGAAAGAACGGCTGCGATATGGAGGGAAAGGGTTGGCGGGAAACGGGTGGCGGGAAAAGGGTGGAGGGAAATGGGTGGCGGGAAACGGGTGGCGGGAAAAAGTTGGCGCGAACATATGGCGGGAAAAAGTTGGCGCGAACATATGACGATGATGACTTCATGTAGTTTTTATGCTGTATGTTGTGAGTTCAGTTACGTACCATTTAATTTAGATATAGTTCTATCTATTTGCTTGCAATGTCTCGTTGTATGAATATTATGTTCTATCTACATATGATCTTGTAGTTCCGATAACAGAGTACTAAAATAGAGTAGGCATATGTCTCGTACATAAGTACATAGTCATTTGTCTCATACATAGAATAGACATAAGTCTTACACAGAAATAGATGGTAATGTCTCTACTGATACAGATACATAGAAGCGTCAGTGACGACGTCTGGCCTGGCGGGGAGGCGGATCTGGAATCGGGGACCATCCCAACCTGTCGGGTGCCCTAACGTGACGAGGAGGAATCTCAGACTCTCCCTGGTCATGCTGCATATGCTGTGTGGGGCCTGGTGGAGGAGTCGAAAACATGTTCATCCACTGGGTGTGCTGCGACATCTGAGCCTGTATGTTGTCCTCGGGATGTTGATCACTCCCCCACGTATCATGTGATGCCGACATAGACGCCTGATATCCATAGGCCCCTACGCGATGGAACGGTTCATCATGAAGAATGAGGTCGCGTCAATTAATATTGAAAACAATAAATATGAAGACACATACCTGCTGGGTGTGACGTCTGCTCTGGCTGAAACACAAAACTGGAGGGGCCGTGCTGCTGTGGCTGTGGAGAAAACACGAAGCTCGACGAGGGACCGTGTTGCTGTGGCTGTGGAGAAAACACGAAGCTCGACGTGGGACCATAGTGCTGCGGGTGCCACGTAGAACTGCCAGGTTGGTCAGGACGGGGTGGCCTGGTTGTCGGCTGCTGTGCTAGGCGTGGACGTGGTTGATGTCGTTGTATGGAGTGACGCGGCTGCTCCTGCTCGTGCTGAACAACATCGGTTCTCCGGGTGCACGTGATAGCCTCGTACACAGTCCGTATCTTATTCTGAATTCTTTCCAAGAAGGGCTGTACCACTGGACGATGTTGAAGAAGAGGTCCAGACGATAGTGATCGTCCAAAGGTGGTCACGTCGTCGTACAGTTCGCGTGTCAAGGTAGCTTGCAAATTTCCATGACGATTAATAATGTCTGTCTCTTGCACGTCAAAGTATGTGACAACATTACGTAAAGAAAAAACATCTTACCGCGTACTGCCTAGAGCCCGAAGTATCATAGCTCGGGTACATATCCGACGGAGTAGGATCCGGTAACTCCTCTGGGTGGGAGTACTCAACAATGCGTAACCGTGTTCCGGTCATGTAGCGCCGCAAATAGAGATTGAATTCATCGAGATCGAAATTGTGATTCTCGTGCCATAGATTTGTGTTTGCTGTCTCCCATTCTATAACATACGGCTCTAGTCTAACTAGCCATTCAGCAGTTGTCCTGTTCATGCCCTTCCTTGTCGTCCTAAAATTGTGGTGTGTGTTCAACAATTACCTAAAGCTTCGAATGGAGTACTATGAAAGAAAATGCAACATTGAAAAACTGGTTAATACCTGTGGATGTGTGCTGGCACCGGGTTCTCTATAGGGGGAGGTAGCTCCAACTGCAGAAGACCAAATTGCCTCATAACCCTCTGTTGTGCCATCTCCTCGACAAAGACATCGAAGATGATCTTCGATTTTGTCATCCAGTAATCTCGGTCCCTTGTGCATAGCACAGACATACCAGCAGGGTATCTTGCTTGTATGGCTGCTGCCATGTAGGGCTGCCAGATTACCCCGGTGTACGCATTGAACTGCTCGTTCAATGCTGTGTACGCCTTCCTGGTCTGATCACTAGCAAAGCGTCTCTGCAGAGAATAAAAGTTAGTAGCCGCTCGCATCGATCGATCTCTTGTGCAGAAAAAGTTGCATTAAACTACAACACGGTGCATACCTTGCGACGAGTCCAACACAGACCGAAAGTAGGCATGTTGATGCCCTCAACATCAAACATGGCATCTATAGGCTCATGAACCCGTACATCTGGTCGCCCTATAGAGAACCTCTCCCACGACCACAGCTGTAGGAATAGAGGGCATCCAAGAAGGGCTGGCTTTCTCGATGTAAGCTGGCAACCGTTGCACATACCTCGGTATGTAGCCGCTAACACCGCCGAACCCCAACTCCTCTGTCTGATCTGATCCGCCGTCTGAGCGCTCGCTATCTCGAGTGCCATAGGGATGTAGAGGGCGCTGATAGTGGTGACATGGTTCTCCGTGAACATCACCTTGCCGAAAAGCCACAGTAAGTAGGCCTCGAGGCTCCGAGTGATCTGTTCCGCAGTCAAGGGCGCCCGGAAGTTCTGGATCTGCATTAAGCGAAGAGAAAGTTTTAGTCAGCCGCAATTATTTTCTCTACAACTTTATGCGCGATAACTTGAAGAGAATAGGTAGGGGAAATTACCCGGAAATTTAGCAACCACTCATACTTAGGTCCGTGATGCTCCCATACCGGATCGGGAGCATCCGGAAAAACACCGTGAAAACGTTCTGTGAGAGCTCGCTCCCAACCAGCCGGTGCGTCCAATGGTCCTACGGCATGACCTGCCAACGGTAGTCCCAGCAAAAGTGACACATCCTCCAGAGTAGGAGCCATCTCTCCCCATCTGAAGTGAAACGTGTGGGTCTCTGGCCTCCAACGGTCCACTAAGCAGCTCAGCAAAGACCCATCGATGGCGACGCGTTTCTCACCCGGGATAGACTCAACCAGACGCGCGAAAGGTAAAAGGCCGGCCCATTTCAACCTTCATCAGAGAACTTTTCAGTTACTGTCTCCCATTTCAACCATTAATATGCATGTCAGTGTGCAAATTAATAAAGCACGTACCGCTGAAGCCATCCTGAGTGTATCTTCCAGTTTTCCTTAGGAGTGCGAGTGACGAGAGGCTCAAGCTTGCGCTCATACCATATCGCACCACGATGACCCTTATCAATGTCCCCATTCAGCAACCACAATCCCGACATTCCTGCACTTACAAAATTCAGAACAAAGTGCCACACTTAATAAAAATTCAGAACATAGTGCCACACTTAATAAAAATTCATAACGTAGTGGCACACTTAATTAAAATTCATAACATAGTGGCACTCTTAATAAAAATTCAGAACATAGTGTCACACTTAATAAAAATTCAGAACACAGTGCCACACTTAATACAAATTTCAGAACATAGTGCCACAGCACACTTATTATAAATTCAGAATAAACTAGTGCTAGCTTAGCTTCTTCCTCTCGCCCTTACTCCTCTACTACCTCTACCTCCTCTTCTTCCCCGGTTGCCTCGTCCACGCCCAGTGACGAAAGTGGGACAATTAGTGTCCCTATGGCCAAATTCATTGCATAGAATGCATTGCCTAGTCGGACCTCCTGCTTCAGATTCATCCATATCATTTCGGATGCGCTGACACTGCCGTCTGCCTCTACTTGTACGCATATGCTCTGGGTTTGGAATGTAACGCCTATCGGCGGGGTTGACGCTGTTGAAATTACCCATTGCTCGAAAACCCATCAGCTCACCTGTCCAGGTATTGAGGACAGCCTCTTTCAGAAAATATGGAGACACAAACGATATTGCGTCCATTCCAAGCTGCCCGCAAGCAGCAAGTACATGTGAGCAAGGTAGGTGAAGCAATTTCGGTTTATTGCATGTGCACTCACACGTTGGCCAGGCTTCATTGCCAATTTTCACCTCATGCGTCCTCAACTCATTTGCACATCCGAATTTGTTGTTGGCTAAGCGGACCTCAAACCTTCTTTCTTGATTACCGATGGCGACTACAGTGTGTGACCTAGCTTTTTGCATCTTGTTGTCCATGTACTTCGTGACTCTTTCACAGTACCGTGTATTTGGGTTGTTCAAGATATGCTGCTCTGCTATTTGACGTCTGTCTCTAAAATACTTGACGGTGCCATAGAAAATACCCTCAACGATGGCTGTAAGTGGCAATGCCCGGTTTCCTCTGAGGACAAAGTTGTATGTTTCCGCGAGGTTCGTTGTCATGACACCGTACCTTGCTCCATGTGTGTCATGTAGCAAAGACCACCTCTCCAGAGGCTCATGCTCTATCCACTGCTCGAAGGTTTTAATCGACCTCCCGAGCCTTCTCCTAGTACCAGGTGGGTCAAAGCCTGGCAGGTCACATAGCCCAATAGCCTCCTCCTCCATGGCCGCTGTTCCTGTTGCCAACTGTGCAGCTACTGCTTCAACATGTGCCCTCACCGCTGCATCTCTTGCAGCTTTCCTGTCCCTCACGTGTCTCTGCGTGCACACATTAAGTCTGTCGCGTATCAAATTGTACTTCCATAACTGGTTCTGCTTGCAGAGTTTTTTGAACAGATTCATCAGGTTCTTATTTCTAAACTGCGAGAAGAAATTAGCCCCGAGATGGCGCATGCACCAACGGCTCTGCAAGTCCTGCCATGGAACTTGTTCCTCAGGGCCTGGGTTTGTCAGTGTCCTTATCGCACTGAGTATACCTGCATGCCTGTCATGAAGGATGCACACATTCGGCTTCTCCTTGACAACTGATATTTTCAACTGCCTGAAGAACCATGTCCAACTTTCAATGTTCTCACTCTCCACAAAAGCAAATGCCAGTGGGACGACTTGATTTTGGCCGTCTTGACCTATGGCTGTCAGTATCTGACCCTTGTACTTGCCTGTGAGAAAAGTACCGTCAACACATATCACCGGTCGGCAATGCCTGAAAGCTTCGATGCATACACCGAAAGAGAAGAAGAGACGATGCAAAACCCTCACAGTTGGGAACTCTGGCATGAACATGTCTTGGATATCGATATAGGTGCCTGGATTCCGCTGCTGCAGGGTGTGGAGGAGGTGGACAACAGAGTCATATGCATCAAAATAAGAACCAAATCTCCTCTCAAGCGCTGCATGCTTAGCCCTCCAAGCCTTGCCATAAGAAATTCTGTACTTCAACCTGGCGAACACTTTTGTCTGCACTGCCTTCACTTCCATAGCTTTGCCTTGCACTATCTCATCGTAAAACAGTCGAGCAATAAGCGTGGATGAAAGGTTGGCATGATCTTGAGGGATGCAGGGAATAAGACAAGTGTGATTAACTAAGTCACTTATCACCCAACTTGTGCCATACTTAGGGAGAAAGCCGTGCACCCTTGCGGGACAATCTGCATTCTTGCATACCATTGTGAGGAATTTCTGACTGGACACCTCAGCTTTGAAAACCCTTTGCGTGGACATTGCCCAATTAATTATTGCATCCTTCAGGGCTTGCTTGCTCGGATACATAGCACCCGTCGCAATATTGTTCTGGTGATATTGCCAGGCTGAATCATGTCCATCATTCACGGTCATTGCAGATGATAAGTCATGATTCCACCATGCAGGATTCGGGACCTCCTCTGCATTTTCTTCTTCATCTGACTCGTCAGAATCATCGGCATGACCCCTTTCAACATCGGTGTCTTCTTCTTCCATCTGGTTCTGCATGTGCCCATCTACCTCGTCAGCGTCCACCTCGCCATTGTAATCACCATCGGCATTTCCTCCTTCTACCTGACTACTCTGCCCTGGTTCATAACCATAAGCATTTCCTCCTTCTACCTGACTGCTCTGTCCTTGGTCGTAACCATAAGCATTTCCTCCTTCTACATGACTGCTCTGTCCTTCGTAGCCACCCTCCCCTTCATGTGCAGTGACCTCCTGCACGACGGGAAGCACTAAAGCAACAGGATTGCATCCCCTTCGTTCACAACCTTGTAACCACCGCACCCAATTGGAGTCTCCCTCTATTGGCCTCAAATAAAAGTAAATTTTTGAACTTGACCGTGTCCACAATGCATGAACACCGACGGTGTTTGTTTCAGTATCAAGACCTAAACTTGCCGCAATCCATTCTTTCAACTGACTAACAGACCATGTTTGTGGTGCGCTGATTGCAACCTCTATGTGAGTAAATTCACTCAGATCTGCTCCCAACTCATTTGTTTGGACAGTACCAGGACCATAGTAAAATCTCAACTTCACTACATCGGACATCTCGACTCACCTATTTTTTTTCAACATCGAAATACAAGTATTAGACATGTCTATATATATATTACCAGGACCATAGTAAATAATATAATAAATAGGCCCATGTTTACTAATAATAAATAGGCTCAAATAATAATAAAAATATAACCGACAAATATGATAATTCAGTTTATTTGAATTATATGGCCATGTTGATGTATTTTTTATTTTAATCTATGTTAAAATAATTTAGAAAAAGGCATGCGTCTTATTTCTACGATCATGTAAAATTCTTCCTTGCTAAGAAGTTTCTTTGTTAAACTACAGCGTGGCCGTTTAAAAAAAACATTGTGGCATTGCTTGTTATGGGTTAAACTTTAGAAAATACGCATAATAAAGGTTAGCGGGTAATCCGCTTCATATTCGCATCGGGTACGGACTGAAACGTTTTTTAACATGTAGTTCTACTTTTCCTATTTTTTGCTTGCTTATTAAATTTTTATTATGTTTCCAACTCTTCAAAAAAATCTTCTTATTCGTTTTTTAACATCGTTTTTTCACATGTAATATTATTCGTTTTGCTATGCACATGCCGCCGACCCCAACTCTTCAAACTCTTTTTTTTAACATCGTTTTTTAAATTTTTATTATGTTTCCAACTCTATTTTTTAACATCGTTTTTTAACATGTAATATTATTCGTTTTGCTACGCACATGCCGACCCCAACTCTTCAAAAAAAAAACTTGTCTCTTCTTTCCAAGTTTTTATTCATGTTTCCAACTTCTTATCCCGCAACTGTGTACCTACAACTATATTATGAATAAACGGACACAAATTTATTTTCACATCAAACGAAGCGTGCGTGCGAACGAATAATATTTACGTATACTACCGGGGCAAATAACAATATTTCCGTATACTACCGGGCCAAAAAACAATAATCGCACACAAATATTTACGTATACTACCGCGGCAAATAACAATATTTACGTATAATCCCGGACCACCTACGAAAAATAAAATGAGGGCTGAAATATACCCTTGAAGCGTGCGTGCGAACGAAGAACGAAGAACGAAGAACCACGAACGACGAACGACGAACGACGAACGACGAACGACGAACGACCTCCACCACCACCACCTCCACCACCTCCACCACCACCACCACCTCACCACCCCAACTGCCCCAACGACGAACACTGCCCCAACTTCACCACCACCACCTCCACCAAAATGCTCACCACGACCACCACGAGCTACCCCGTCAGTAGATCAACACCTCTTTTCGCTGCCCTAAATGAGTTGAACCCATTCACGGTGCCAAAATCGCGAAAATGTAGCTCATTTAGGTGCACAAATGGGTGTCATTTTTCTGTAGAGAGAGGAGAAGGAAGAACACAGAAGAAAGGAGCAACGGGAGAAGAAGAATGGAGGAAGGAGAGCAGGAAAGAAAGAGGGAAGGAGAGGATAAGGGCGGGCCGGCCTGCGCGCGTCAGGTCGGCCGCACCCTGTCGGCCACCAGGTGGCCGATCGGCCTGCGGGAAGCCGACAGGGGCGCACCACGCCGACAGGCCGCTGCCTCCCCCCTCGCGACGTGGCACGACCAACCACAGGCCGCCGCGTGGCTGCCCGGCCTGCAGTCGGCCTCCTGATAGCCGATCGGCCTGCTGTGGGCCGACTGGGCTCAGTCGGCCTGCAGTGGGCCGACGGTGTATTATTCTTGTAAATTCTTTATTGTGCATATTATTTCTGTAATTTTAAACAAAAAAAGTATTATTTAAAAAAATTTAGCACATAGGATCACCTTGCCTTAGTCCACATGTGAGAATGAAGTAGGGTAGTTGTTCACCGTTCACCCGTACCGAGAAACGAACCGAAGTAACACACTTCATGATCAATCTCACTAAGTTGATGCCAAAGCCAAATTTAAGGAGGATTGCTTCGAGGTAGCTCCATTCCACCCTATCATAGGCTTTCATCATGTCCAACTTAACCGTACATGCAAAGTTCTTCCCCTTCTTCCTCCGTTTCATGGCATGCACACTCTCAAGTGCAACCAATATATTATCAGTGATGAGGCGACAAGGAATGAAAGCACTTTGCTCTTGGCTAATAATCTCATCCATAAAATCTCTTAGTTTATTTGTGATAGCTTTGGCCGCTATCTTGTACAAGACTGGGCATAGAGGAATCAGACGGAATTGGGTAATATTTTGGGGATTGCGTACCTTTGGTATAAGTGTGATAGACGTATCGTTCAAGCCCAAAGGCAGATCCCCTCCATTAAGGAATCCAAGAACCGCACTTGTTATATCATGACGTAACAACTCCCAGTGCTTCTGGAAAAAACCCGCCGTGAAGACATCGACACCAGGTGCCTTTGATGGCGCCATCTGAAAAAGAGCCTTATGCACATCTTCCGGAGTAAAAAGTCCATCAAGAACCGAGTTCATCTCCGGGGTGATCTGTACAGGCACATGCGATAACACCTCAGTCGCGTCCGTCGACCCTCGCGAGGTGTAAAGTTGCTGATAGAAGTTCTGTATCTCAACTTTGTCTTCGTTTCCATCAGCACAAAACGACCCATCCATCCGGCGTAGACCGACAATTTTGTTAATGCGTTGTCGCTGTTTAGCCTGCGCCTGGAAATATTCTGTATTTCGATCACCATCCCGAAGCCAAAGGACTCGAGATCGTTGTCGAACCCAGATCTCGTCCTGCCGGAGAGCTTCTCTTAATTTAATGACCGTACTCTTTTCCTCCTCATTAGGACCGCGCCCTATAGACAGTCGTCGTAGCTTGTCCAACTTTTGTTGCAATTTCCGGACAGTTCTTCTTAAACAGCCAAATTCCTTCTTTCCCCAAGGATCAAGCCGCTGTTGCAAAGCTCCTAGCGACTCCATGACTCCTTGTAGACCAGGTGAGTGCTGCTGATTGTGCCAACACTCAGTAACTATTCGTTCATAATCCACATGCGTCTGCCATACGTTCTCGTACCTGAACGGTTTTGACCGGCCAGTTGTATCACACATCTGCTTCTGGAACTCTAACCTGACAAAGCAATGGTCAGATTCAACCGCACTGATATGGCGAACACTTGTGAAACCAAACATCTGCCTGAACTGTTCGTTCGCAAAAGCACGATCAATCCGGGCCTTGACGTTTGCCCCTCCATGCCGCCGGTTGTCCCACGTGAATGGCACACCCGTCCAGCCCAGGTCTTGGAGGGCGCACTCATCTGTTACTTCCCGAAACGCTCTCATTTGCCATTGAGTACGAGCCGAACGACTGAAGTGTTCATCTGCATACAACGTCTCATTGAAGTCCCCCATACAAATCCATGCATCGTGTGCAAGTGAGTATAGCGTACGTAGAAACCGCTAACTATGGTGGCGGTCCTCCACTCTTGGCGCGCCATAGAAGCCTGTGAAGCGCCATATATCAGATGGAGTATCAACTCTCCGCACCACACAATCTATGTGGCCGGTACTGTAATTCTTAAGCTCAACGGACACGTCCTTTGACCAGAATAATCCAAGGCCTCCGCTCAGCCCAACACTGTCCACTGCGAAACAACCAGAGAAACCCAAAGAAAATTTCAGATTCTCTACCCTGTCAGCCCTAATCTTCGTTTCCATCACAAAGAGAAGGGCGGGACCTTCTTGCTTCACCACATTGCGAAGCTCACGAACTGCCTCGGGGTTCCCAAGCCCCCGGCAGTTCCAGCTTAAGCAAATCATTGGGCTGGGCAGGGCTGTCCAGCAGCCACTGCCGAGTCTTCAGAGTTTGTTGGGGTCGGCTTCTTCGTTTTTGGTTCCCGTTCTGTGCCTTCCTCCTCTAAGCCTTCCCTTTCAACAGATGTGTCTGTACTGATAGCAACAATCCCCTGTCCATCGCTAGCTGCAGAGTTCATCAACAGGGGCATCTCCACCCTAGGTAGACTTGTGTCGGCGGCCCCCCCTTACGTTTGGGCACCACATTCCTCTTTTTTGGTGAATTCACCTCGTTTCCTCCATCATAGTCGTACTAGATTTCTTTGTGTCCTGCTTACTGTTACGTGCTTGCTGGCTACTTGATGATGAGCTCTCGGACGCAGCAGGTCTCCTCTTCTCTTCCCCCGGTCTAAGCCCCTTTCCAAAAGGCAGATCACCATGTTCATCTCTCGTGCCAGGTGTTGGACAGAGCAAGTCGGAGTGTCCCAATCGTCCACATGAGAAACAAAAGTGGGGTATGTTTTCATATTGTATGTCATACGGATCAGTCTGCCCCCTCCTTGCAGATTCAATCAAGATCCACCTTCTCAATGGCTTCGCTGCATCCAGTGTAATGCGAGCGCGCAGGTAGCCTCCACCATGATCAAAGTGAATATCAGTTGCGTTCTTGTCCAGTTGCTTAGCAATCGCTCTACTCCACGCCTCATCCCGAAGATTAAACGGGAGGTTCACAACCCTAGCCCAGACCTGAAGTTTATCAAAACTGAGCTCCGACAGTCTCATGCAATCGTCGAACTCAGACAGGATGACTGCATGCTTGCTGATGTGCCATGGGCTTCCTTCCCACACGCGATCCCGGTCTCGCTTTGTAGCAAACTCCGCTACAAACATGTTTTCCCCACCGATGCGGAAAGACAGTCCCTTAGGGTTTCCCCATGCAGGGCGTAGCGCGTTGGAGATCGTCTGGATGTGCAGTATGTTGCGATGCAATACCTTGCCCGCGATCAACCACTTCTCCGCAGCGCCCTCAACTCGATCATCAAGAACCAGCGGTGTCGCCTCCTTCTCTGAGATGTCAAGTTTCCCCAATTGTTCCTCGAGACGTG
>NC_057808.1:531958380-531965001 GCF_018294505.1 Triticum aestivum | reverse complement strand
CTGCCAGACGGTGCGGCCATCCCTGCCCGGTGATCTCACGTGCGCCCCGTCGATCTAGTCCACGGGCACCGCCAAGTTCCGCCAAACCCTAGTCGCCCTGGGCGCCTAAGGGTTTCTGGAAAAACGTTTTTGCATGTAGTTATCGTCTATAAACTGACCTTGGCCCGTGGCAGTCGGGTCCTTTCGGACGAACGAACGTACAAGCTAGCTATACGACGCTAGTATTGAAGTTACGCCGGAAGACACACACGTACACAAGCTAGCAGAAGCTCTTGATCGATTCTCTCAATCTCTTTGGAGGTTGGCTCATGTACGTAGCAAGGCTGGCTTGCCTAAAGTACGCCTCGGATGTTAGCTTTTTTTTTGACACCGATAAGTGCCACACGTGTGGGCGTTAGGAAGTTTGCCCACACATTTTGTGTGGTGTATAAGAGGAACAGCCCACATACCTACGTGTGGGCAAAACAAGTAATGCCCACAGACCTTTTTTCCCCTTCCGGTCCCTCTCACACGCGTGCGTGTGGGCGAAATAGATAACGCCCACACGCTCCGTACGTCAGGCCTCGTACCTCGTTGTCCCGCACGCCCCGCGTGACAGTCACCGCGTGCCCGCAGTTGCCATGGTCCAGACCCTCGTCATGTTCGTTTAACTGCAGTTGCCATGTCGTTGAACTACGGTTGGCATGTCGGACAACTACAGTTGCCATGGTTGCTCAACTGCAGTTGCCATCTAATGTCAAAAGTTTCAGATGCCATTTTTGGGCAACTGCGGCTGTTGCCATGTATGGTCTGGTTTACCACTAGGCAGTTGCCATGTATGGTCTGGTTTACTACAGTTGCCATGATTTGAAAACCTTAGGAGTTGCCACCTACTAACACTAGGAAGTTGCCGTGTAGTGCTACAAAAAGACATGGCAAAACAACATGTTCGGGTAAAAAAGAGAGAGTTGCCATCTGCTTACAAGCACACTAGGGCAGTTGCCGTGTACCCTGCAAAAATACATGGCAACTGACATGTTCGGGTAAAAAAAAGAGAGAGTTGCCACCTGCTTATAAAGCACACTAGGGCAGTTGCCATGTACATTGCAAAACACATGGCAAGTGGCAACTTGGCTGTGGCAGATGAGACGGGCGTGTGAGCGAGATGGCAAATGCCCACACACCGGTCCTTGTGCGTGAGTGGAAAGTGGCGTGCGGGCGAACTGCTGAACGCCCACACACCAGCCCCTCCCGTGTGGTGAAACGGCCGTGTGGGCGACGGGGTGAATGCCCACACACCAGCCCAGTCCTACGTGACACTAGAAACATGCCAAGATTCGTGCGCTAACAAACGGACGCGGATCCACGCGTGTGGGCGAGATGCAAACGCCCACACGTGTGGGCGTTAGACTTTTCGTTTAAAAAAAAACAAATCCATGGATGCTTCCCGCAAAAAAATATATTCTATGGATGCAGCATCTTTTTCCCCCTCTTTTAAATAACATGGTAGATCTGCATGCAGCTAGTCAGCTACGTAGCCGGATACAACGAATCAAGCCGGCTGGACATTCTCCAAAAAAAAAGCCGTCTGGACATGTACTTTTTCCGTTATTAGCATCTATTAAAATTTTGGTCACATACCACACGAGAGGCAAAAGAATCTTTTCAGGTGTCATTTAACACCGTTAAGGTCTAAAATGAATGGAAGTGTCATAAAAGGCATAAAATTTAGACTCAATGTTATATAAGGAAGAAATATTTTTTCGATGTCAAATATGGAAATAAAATTTAACACGGTTTTAAATAAGGAATTCTCTCAAATACAATCTAGATGCATTACACGAACACTGTACACTGCACAAACCCATGCCATCAGAAGGGGGCGACTAGTATAGGATCGGTGCCTGAGCTGCGATCGTGCGATCCAGGATTCTGGGCCATTGAATGTTGAATGCATGGTACAGACGCGGCGAGGTGGGATTCCAGACTCCTTCATAGTACATTTTGCATTTACACCATGTGCATTCTGTACTTTGAAGAAAATCCCCTCCAGCGAAAAAGGTGTGCTCCGACTCCGTCCAGCTCTTCCCCAATTGGAATCCAATCTTAGCAGCGGCTTAAATAAAATCTCAGCGACGGCGACGGCCTTGCCCTAGCCAGC
Organism: Triticum aestivum; assembly: GCF_018294505.1. Lineage (NCBI taxonomy): Eukaryota > Viridiplantae > Streptophyta > Magnoliopsida > Poales > Poaceae > Triticum > Triticum aestivum. The sequence continues at coordinate 531,962,861 of NC_057808.1, read as the reverse complement.
TCTTCCCCGTCCTCACCCCGAACCAAAGAATACCCTCATCGACGGCGGCTGACAGATCTTCCCCGCCTCTCCTCTGGACCACGAAGTCGCCTCCCGTCGACTGTGGCCTTGTTCGAACAGGTTCTTAACCCTAGACCACGAAATCGCTTCCTCACATCCTGTCCCCGTCTATTGCCGAGGAGTACGACATCATTCTGTGCTTGTATGTTCTGGTGGTGATATTGGGGATTACTGACAGCAGTGGTGGTTATTAGTAAGTACGATTTCCCCTCAATATCTGATGTTCATTATTATGAGGTAGCCAGGTTATTAATAATTCACAATTTTTCCAACAGAAATCTAGTACTGCATGTCCTAATCAGGCTACATTACAATGTGCTTGCACTGGATTTTATATTGAGTCGATTCTCAAGTTTTGGTCCTTGCTACCATATATTGTAATCAAGAGATTTTCATCTTATTGTGGTGCTTATAATTCGTAATGTAATTAATTTAGTGGTTGCTAATTTTTAGTACGTAATTGAATCAAAATTCTTAGTATAGGGATTCTTCAATTTCAGAAGTACTCTTTTTAGCACAGCAGTCTGCACTTCCTTCAGACTGCATCCGGTGCATGATATGTGTGTCCTTTAAATTTTTTGACAGGAAAGTAGAGAAGAGAAGGCAATTGGATTTTAATCTTTTGTTGAGGTAGTGAACTGACTACTACTGTTCTTCTAAATGGAGGAAACTAGCGCGACCTCATCCTCTCTAGTCTTGGCATGCCAGACCAATCCGTGTAGTGTACCAACCATCTCAGGTGAATTTTTGTATCGAAAGTGCTAATTTTCTAGTTCTTCCTTGCAATATTTGTGCTCCAGCTTGTTCTTTTGATTTTACAGAAACAGACAACAGCCTTGCAGCAACGGAATTAAGTGATGCTCATTCTTTTTCGGAGATTAATTCCACTATGCTTCCTTTTGATGAATTCTCTACACCCAAGAAGAGACAATGCTTTTCTCTTGATGTAAGTATAGCGCAGATTGTATTATAATCGACACCTGGATTTCTGTGAGGATACTTGTGACATGAGAACATAATATCTCATAAGTATTTTTTTCTCCATGCTCCATGCTCGATCACCAACTATGAAGGTTGTGTTTAACAAAAATGTTCTTCTGATTTGCAGGGTTCATTGTATAAACCTGTGTGTGATGAGGCACTTAAACCAGCCATAGGCATGAAATTTGATGATACTGTTTCCGTGGAGGCATTTTACAAGAAGTATGCACATCATGTGGGATTTGGTGTCCGCCGTGGGGCGCAAAGGATGGTGAACAATGAAATTCACACTGGTAGAAAAAGAGGCTTCCACACGCCCCCATTAGTCCCCAAAACAATCGAACCGCGACCAAAGGGGTCTTTAGTCGTGGTTCGGGAGGAGACCCGCGACCAACCATCTGGGCCCAGCGCGCTCGGTCGACAGTTGGCGGACGGGAGGGGCTTTAGTCCCGGTTGGCCTGGCCAACCGGGACTAAAGGTCCCCGAAGGCCAGCCAACCGCGACTAAAGGCCCATCCCTATATATAGGACTCAGCTCACTTCACTTCACTCAGCTCACTTCACAATTTTCAGAAAGGGGTGGTGGGTTTGCTTTTGGTTCCTCCTATGCACACAAGGTGTTTGATGAAATGCCCGAGAGCCTGAAACAAACATGATATGAAGTGTCCGAGCCACACTTGAGCTTTCTCATTTATTTTTCCTCCGCGATCGCGGTTAGCAACTTGAACCTTTCATGTGTCATTGATAAAATATGCATGTGTGTAGTTCATTGTTTAATTTGTATTATTTCTAGCTAGTTAGTTTAACAAATGCATGATGGTTAATTATATACTTTATATAATAATAATGCAGATGAATCGGCAATGGATGTACGGTCCCCGAGTCTCCGGCGAGTTCACTACGGGTTTGAAAGATTTCCTCGTAGTGGCAAATGCGAACAAGCAGCAAGGTTTTATTATTTGTCCATGTGCTGTCTGTAAGAATCAGAAGGGTTACTCCTCCTCAAGAGACGTTCACATGCACCTGCTTCGGCACGGTTTCATGCCAAGCTATAATTGTTGGACCAAGCATGGAGAAAGAGGGGTTAGAATGGAAGAAGATGAAGAAGGGGATGATATCGATGACAACTATCATGATCATTTCGGTGATACTTTCATGGAGGATGATGCTGAAGGTGGGGAAGGGTTAGGTGAAGGTGAAGAAGAGGCACATGATGAGCCCGCTGATGATCTTGGTCGGACCATTGCTGATGCACGGAGACGCTGCGAAACTGACAAGGAGAGGGAGAATTTGGATCGCATGTTAGAGGATCACAAAAAGTCGTTGTATCCAGGATGCGATAATAGTCTGAAAAAGCTAGGCTACACACTGGATTTGCTAAAATGGAAGGCACAGGAAGGTGTAGGTGACTCATCATTTGAAAATTTGCTGAAAATGTTGAAGAATATGTTTCCGAAGAATAACGAGTTGCCCGCCAGTACGTACGAAGCAAAGAAGGTTGTCTGCCCTCTAGGTTTAGAGGTTCTGAAGATACATGCATGCATTAACAACTGCATCCTCTACCGCGGTGAATACGAGAATTTGAATGAATGCCCTGTATGCACTGCATTGCGTTATAAGATCAGAGGCGATGACCCTGGTGACGATGTTGAGGGCGAGAAACCCAGGAAGAGGGTTCCCGCCAAGGTGATGTGGTATGCTCCTCTAATACCACGGTTGAAACGTCTGTTCATGAACAAAAAGCATGCCAAGTCGTTGCGATGGCACAAAGAGGACCGTAAGTCTGACGGGGAGTTGAGACACCCCGCTGATGGAACACAATGGAGAAAGATCGACAGAGTGTTCAAAGATTTTGCAGCTGACGCAAGGAACATAAGATTTGGTCTAAGTACTGATGGCATGAATCCTTTTGGCGAGCAGAGCTCCAGCCATAGCACCTGGCCCGTGACTCTATGCATCTACAACCTTCCTCCTTGGTTGTGCATGAAGCGGAAGTTCATTATGATGCCAATTCTCATCCAAGGCCCTAAGTAACCCGGCAATGACATCGATGTGTACCTAAGGCCATTAGTTGAAGAACTTTTACAGTTGTGGGCCAGACCTGGTGTACGTGTCTGGGATGAGCACAAAGGAGAGGAATTTGACCTACGAGCGTTGCTTTTTGTAACCATCAACGATTGGCCTGCTCTCAGTAACCTTTCGGGACAAACAAATAAGGGATACAATGCATGCACGCACTGCTTACATCAGACTGAAAGTGTACGTTTGGTTAATTGTAAGAAGAACGTGTACCTGGGTCATCGTCGATTTCTTCCCCGAAATCATAACGTAAGAAAGAAAGGCAAGCATTTCAACGGCAAGGCAGATCACCGGCCGAAGCCTGCGGAACGTACTGGTGCTGAGATATTTGATATGGTCAAGGATTTTAAAGTCATCTTTGGAAAGGGTCCTGGCGGACAATCAGTTCCGCGGGGAGTTGACGGCCACGCACCCATGTGGAAGAAGAAATCTATATTTTGGGAGCTAGAATATTGGAAAGTCCTAGATGTCCGCTCTGCAATCGACGTGATGCATGTTACGAAGAATATTTGCGTGAACCTGCTAAGCTTCTTGGGCGTGTATGGGAAGACAAATGATACAAAGGAAGCATGGCAGGACCAGCAACTTTTGAAAGACCCAGATGACCGGCATCCGGAATGGTTTCAAGGTCGTGCCAGCTACGCTCTTACCAAAGAAGAGAAGGTCATTTTTTTTGAATGCCTGAGCAGTATGAAGGTCCCGTCTGGCTTCTCGTCGAATATAAAGGGAATAATAAACATGGCGGAGAAAAAGTTCCAAAACCTGAAGTCTCACGACTGCCACGTGATTATGACGCAATTGCTTCCGATTGCTTTGAGGGGGCTCCTACCGGAAAATGTTCGAGTAGCCATTGTGAAGCTGTGTGCATTCCTCAATGCAATCTCTCAGAAGGTAATCAATCCAGAAGATCTACCACGGTTACAGAACGATGTGGTCCAATGCCTTGTCAGTTTCGAGTTGGTGTTCCCACCATCCTTCTTCGATATTATGACGCACCTCCTGGTCCACCTAGTCGAAGAGATTTCCATTCTCGGTCCTGTATTTCTACACAATATGTTCCCCTTTGAGAGGTTCATGGGAGTATTAAAGAAATATGTTCGTAACCGTGCTAGGCCAGAAGGAAGCATCGTCAAGGGCTATGGAAATGAGGAGGTAATTGAGTTCTGTATTGACTATGTTCCTGACCTTAAGCCGATTGGTATTCCTCAATCGCGGCACGAGGGGAGACTAAGTGGAAAAGGCAAGATCGGAAGGGAATCCACGATATGTATGGACGGTCATTCTATGACTGAAGCACACCACACAGTTCTGCAAAATTCCAGCTTGGTGGCTCCGTACTTCGAGCAACACAAGAATATTTTA
>NC_057808.1:531955903-531956663 GCF_018294505.1 Triticum aestivum | reverse complement strand
AAACAAAATAATATAAACTTTAATAAAATATATAAGTACAAACAAAATAAAATAAATTTTAATAACATAAATAAATAAGTAATTAGAAACTTTAATAGCAAAAATAATTATCATAAAGTAAAATAAATAAGTAATTAGAAACAAAATAAATAAAGCAAAAAAGAAAACAAAAAACAGGCAAAAAATAAAAAATATGCCACCTACTGGGCCACCACGGCCTGAATACGACTAGAAACCCATTAATGGGCCAGGATTCAGGCCCGCAGAAGGCCCAGTAGGCCCACAGGCACATAGTGACAGAATAGGCCCGTAAGCCTGCATTTGAGAGGAGCTCGAAGTGGTGAGCGCAGCCGCGCTTATAAACCACTGTCGAAGCCTCTCGGCTAGCGAGGTGGGACTAAACATCCCACCGCACCGCGCCAGTTCCAGCACAGACCTTTAGTCCCGGTTGGGGAGGCGGACTGCGACTAAAGGGTACCCTTTAGTCGCGGTTGTTGTCCCCAACCGCGACTAAAGGGTCTTTCTGCGCGGGAACGAAAGCGGCGCCAAAACCCTTTAGTCCCGGTTGGGGAGGCGGACCGCGACTAAAGGGTACCCTTTAGTCGCGGTTGGTGTGGCCAGCCGCGACTAAAGGGTACCTTTAGTCGCGGTCCTCCTCCCCAACCGCGACTAAAGGTGCGTCTATAAATACTGCACTTAGCAGTTTCGCCATTTCCCATTCTCCTCTCTCTCGACGCCGAAGCGCTGCCCCGACGCCGAT
>NC_057808.1:531950403-531953799 GCF_018294505.1 Triticum aestivum | reverse complement strand
TGCAAGTAGCAACCACCTCCGGCGAGGTATATATATACATTGAGCCTCTCGTGATACAAACTTACTGAAATGTGAATACATATGTATTAACGCGCGCGACTCTCTTTCTTTTTTTAGCCCTCCGGATCGAGTACGACAAAGCGTGGCAAATCCAAGGCGATGAAAACAGGAGAAACATATGCCATTGAGTTTGTCAGTGAAACCGGCAAGCCCCTACAGCACACCTCAAAGTTTATCAACCAATGCGGAGTCGTTGTTAGAGACAACGTCCCGATCACCGTCCAGGAATGGAAGGAGCCAAAGAAGGCACGTCTTGGTTTCAGTTTTGTCGACAAGAGAACGAAAAAGGATTGCTGGAGAAAGCTTATGGAACATTTCATTCTACCTCCGGAATACAACAAAGTCGATGAATTCGGTAACGAGGTTCCGGGTGGACGTCAGAGGAGGAGGCTAGTTAAAGAGTTCGCTCTTCAGAATATGGGCGAAGCATTCCGGAACTTCAAGAAAAATTTAACCCGTGACTATGTCAACAAGGGCAAGACTCCGGATTTCAATGGACAACATGAGAAACTGAAAGATGATTGGCCAGAATTTGTGAGGCAAAAGCAATCGGAGCATTTCAAGGAAATATTGAAAAAAATAAGGATAATACGAGTAAGAAAAAGTTCCATCATATTATGGGGCCAGGAGGATACCGCCTTTCGGAGCCTAGGTGGCAGAAGATGGAGGAGGACCTGAGGGTGCGAGGAATCCCTCTAGGTACAGAGGGATGGGACCCAAGGGCCAAAAGCTGGTGGTACGGGCATGGGGGATCGCTAGACCCGGAGACAGGGGTGTGTGTTCACCGGCAGAGACAGTTTGCTCCCACCCAAGCCCTTATTGACGCAATGACCCAAGCTCAAGAGGGCTTGATCAAGTTCAACAGAGAGAAAGACGCACTGACAACAGCCCTCGGGAATGATGAACACGGAGGACGTGTACGAGGCAAAGGCAAAGTTCCGTGGAAAGTAGGGTTTTCCCAGGACAATGACCCGTACTGTTACAGAAGCCGTAAGAGAAAGACGGACCGGGATGCAGATCTTATGACGAAGTTTGCATCGGAACGCCATGAGTTGAAGCAGACCGTGCATGAACTAGTGAAAGAAAAATCGGCTGTAGGGCCGCATGAAGATCATGAAGCGGATCGCGGAAGCCAGCAGCGGAGAAGCAGCGTGGCTTCCACGGATGCCCCGCCTGCTGCTAGTGCACCGATGATCGAGATTCATGCACCGGAGCCTCACTACCCCGTGGATGATGTAAAGGAGGTGAAAGAATGTGATCTACATTATCCCGTGGGGAACGTTTCCACGAAGGTAGCTAGCGGCAGTGCTATACCCTGTACACCTGGAGCACTCCACCACAACAACCCCATTGCATATGGCTATGCTCGTGTCACGGTGGAAGACATAGTGCAAGGGTTTGAGGACCTGGAGATTGACAAACCTACACCCGAAGGGGAGAGAAGACTTGGAGATGTCAAGCGCCAGTTCATTCTATGGAAAAAGAAGTACATAGTGTTTCCAGGCGAGGCGCCAAGGCTAGCAAGTCCACCCCCCTCCGATGGTGGTGGTGGTGGTGGCGGTGGTGGCGGTGGTGGTGGTCGTGGTGGTTCACCTACACCTCCTTCACGCCATTCGACGCCGTCCCCCGATCCACAACCTCCGGCGGGTACGACGCCCCCCAATCCTCCTCCGGCGGGTACGACGCCCCCCAATCCACCTCCGGCGAAGAAGCAGAAGCAGGCGGACAGCAAGGAAACCCGCTCCTGGACTATTAACCCGGACCCTTATGTACCTAAGACCACAAGGGTACCGGAGCCATCACTGAAGCCTCTCCTCCCAAGGCCTGGGGAACTTAGTGAAGCTGAAACCAAATTGGCCGCGTCTGCTGATTATGAGAAATGGAAGGCGGATATGAAGGCGAAAAAAGAGCCTGAGCCCAAGCAAGTATTCACTGAGAAGCAAAAGAAGTGGGCTAAGGATTTTTTGACGACACCGTCCCAAGCCCAGCTGAATATGCCTGACGACTATGGACATGAACTTCGTAGGCAAGCAAAAATATTGAAGGAGGAGAAAGAAGAAAGTAAAAAAAGCGGGAAACAAGTTGACCAGCTCGGGATGCAGAAGAAACAATCGATCCCCCCGCTCATAGTGAAAGCCGGTCCGGAAGAGGACCCCGAGATCATAGCAGCTGCGGCAGCACTTGGATTGACTGTAGCGAGTGCCATGAAACAAGCGTCCGAGATGGGTTTGACTCTTCGTGCCTTCTTAGGCCTTGAGGATGCGCCAGTATGTGAGATAGCATTACAATATGTGCGGAATGGGCCTCTCGTCGAGCCTGCGCGGGAAAAGAGTCTACCACCACAAATGCGAAATCTGCTACGTTGGTACAAGCAATTCATAACATGGGCCGACAAAGAATATATTTATGCGGATGTTACAGATGAGCATCACACCAAACGGTACTCTGTAGAAGTTCATATGAGTGAATTGTTCCAGCTGTTCAATCTGCGCGACCTCGACAAATCTATGCTGAGTTGCTACGTTCTGTAAGTGATTTATTTCTACCTCATCTCGTTCTTCATTGCCTGCACTATATATATATATATTGTCCTAACTATATTGTTGCGTACGCTATTATGCAGATTGAAGATTTGGGAATGCAAAATAAGAAACATCCATGATGTTGGGTTCATTGACCCACATATCGTTAATGGACATGTGTTACAACATCACCCCGAAGACGTGGAGAAAGACTTGTACAAGTTTCTTAGAAAGCATCAACTCAAAAGTCATATTCTATTTCCTTACCATTTTGGGTGAGTGTTTCTCTCTTGTGCCCATTCTCTTATGTTTACTCCATGCATGGTATGTCTAATCGATGAGTTATGCATGACTGTGCATGTAACTGTTGGGAATCGTAGCATAATTTTAAAATTTTCCTACGCTCACCAAGATGCATCTATGGAGTCTACTAGCAACGAGGGGAAGGGAGTGCATCTACATACCGTTGTAGATCGCGAGCGGAAGCGTTCCAATGAACGTGGATGACGGAGTCGTACTCGCCGTGATCCAAATCACCGATGACCGAGTGCCGAACGTACGGCACCTCCGCGTTCAACACACGTACGGTGCAGCGACGTCTCCTCCTTTCTTGATCCAGCAAGGGGGGGGGGAGAGGTTGATGGAGATCCAACAGCACGACGGCGTGGTGGTGGATGTAGCGGCTCTCCGGCAGGGCTTCGCCGAGCTTCTGCGCGAGAGAGAGAGGTGTTGCAGGGGAGGAGGGAGGCGCCAAAGGCTGTAGTGTGCTGCCCTCCCTCCCCCCCTTTATATAGGCCCCCAAGGGGGGTGCGCA
>NC_057808.1:531777119-531950064 GCF_018294505.1 Triticum aestivum | reverse complement strand
AAGGGGGGAAGGGGTTGCCTTGCCCCCCAAGGCAAGGGGGAACTCCCCCCTAGGGTTCCCAACCCTAGGCGCATGGGGGGAGGCCCAAGGTGGCGCCCCAGCCCACTAGGGGCTGGTTCCCCTCCACTTTCAGCCCACGGGGCCCTCCGGGACAGGTGGCCCCACCCGGTGGACCCCCGGGACCCTTCCGGTGGTCCCGGTACAATACCGATAACCCCCGAAACTTTCCCGGTGGCCAAAACTGGACTTCCTATATATAATTCTTCACCTCCGGACCATTCCGGAACCTCTCGTGATGTCCGGGATCTCATCCGGGACTCCGAACAACTTTCGGGTTTCCGCATACATATATCTCTACAACCCTAGCGTCACCGGACCTTAAGTGTGTAGACCCTACGGGTTCGGGAGACACGCAGACATGACCGAGACGCCTCTCCGGTCAATAACCAACAGCGGGATCTGGATACCCATGTTGGCTCCCACATGTTCCATGATGATCTCATCGGATGAACCACGGTGTCGAGGATTCAATCAATCCCGTATACAATTCCCTTTGTCAATCGGTATGTTACTTGCCCGAGATTCGATCGTCGGTATCCCAATACCTTGTTCAATCTCGTTACCGGCAAGTCTCTTTACTCGTACCGCAATGCATGATCCCGTGACCAACGCCTTAGTCACTTTGAGCTCATTATGATGATGCATTACCGAGTGGGCCCAGAGATACCTCTCCATCATACGGAGTGACAAATCCCAGTCTCGATCCGTGCCAACCCAACAGACACTTTCGGAGATACCCGTAGTGCACCTTTATAGTCACCCAGTTACGTTGTGACGTTTGGCACACCCAAAGCACTCCTACGGTATCCGGGAGTTGCACGATCTCATGGTCTAAGGAAAAGATACTTGACATTGGAAAAGCTCTAGCAAACGAAACTACACGATCTTTTATGCTATGCTTAAGTTGGGTCTTGTCCATCACATCATTCTCCTAATGATGTGATCCCGTTATCAATGACATCCTATGTCCATAGTCAGGAAACCATGACTATCTGTTGATCAACGAGCTAGTCAACTAGAGGCTTACTAGGGACAGGTTGTGATCTATGTATTCACACATGTATTACGATTTCCGGACAATACAATTATAGCATGAATAATAGACTATTATCATGAACAAAGAAATATAATAATAACCTTTTATTATTGCCTCTAGGGCATATTTCCAACAGTCTCCCACTTGCACTAGAGTCATTAATCTAGTTACATTGTGATGAATCGAACACCCATTGCGTCCTGGTGTTGATCATGTTTTGCCCTAGGGAGAGGTTTAGTCAACGGATCTGCTACATTCAGGTCCGTGTGTACTTTACAAATATCTATGTCTCCATTTTGAACACTTTCATGAATGGAGTTGAAGCGACGCTTGATATGCCTGGTCTTCCTGTGAAACCTGGGCTCCTTCGCAAGGGCAATAGCTCCAGTGTTGTCACAGAAGAGAGTCATTGGGCCCGACGCATTGGGAATCACCCCTAGGTCGGTAATGAACTCCTTTATCCAGACTGCTTCCTGTGCTGCCTCCGAGGCTGCCATGTACTCCGCTTCACATGTAGATCCCGCCACGACGCTTTGCTTGCAACTGCACCAGCTTACTGCTCCTCTATTCAATATATACACGTATCCGGTCTGTGACTTCGAGTCATCCAGATCTGTGTCGAAGCTAGCGTCGACGTAACCCTTTACGACGAGCTCTTCGTCACCTCCATAAACGAGAAACATATCCTTAGTCCTCTTCAGGTACTTCAGGATATTCTTGACCGCTGTCCAGTGTTCCTTGCCGGGATTACTTTGGTACCTTCCTACCAAACTTACGGCAAGGTTTACATCAGGTCTGGTACACAGCATGGGATACATAATAGACCCTATGGCCGAGGCATAGGGGATGACACTCATCTCTTCTATATCTTCTGCCGTGGTCGGGCATTGAGCCGTGCTCAATTGCACACCTTGCAATACAGGCAAGAACCCCTTCTTGGACTGATCCATATTTAACTTCTTCAATATCTTGTCAAGGTATGTACTCTGTGAAAGACCAATGAGGCGTCTCGATCTATCTCTATAGATCTTGATGCCTAATATATAAGCAGCTTCTCCAAGGTCCTTCATTGAAAAACACTTATTCAAATAGGCCTTTATACTTTCCAAGAATTCTATATCATTTCCCATCAATAGTATGTCATCCACATATAATATGAGAAATGCTACAGAGCTCCCACTCACTTTCTTGTAAACACAGGCTTCTCCATAAGTCTGTGTAAACCCAAACGCTTTGATCATCTCATCAAAGCGAATGTTCCAACTCCGAGATGCTTGCACCAGCCCATAGATTGAGCGTTGGAGCTTGCATACTTTGTTAGCATTCTTAGGATCGACAAAACCTTCCGGCTGCATCATATACAACTCTTCCTTAAGGAATGCCGTTTTGACGTCCATCTGCCATATCTCATAATCATAGTATGCGGCAATTGCTAACATGATTCGGACGGACTTCAGCTTCGCTACGGGTGAGAAAGTCTCATCGTAGTCAACCCCTTGAACTTGTCGATAACCCTTAGCGACAAGTCGAGCTTTGTAGATGGTCACATTACCATCTGCGTCCGTCTTCTTCTTAAAGATCCATTTGTTTTCTATGGCTCGCCGCTCATCGGGCAAGTCAGTCAAAGTCCATACTTTGTTTTCATACATGGATTCTTTCTCGGATTTCATGGCTTCTAGCCATTTGTCGGAATCCGGGCCCGCCATCGCTTCTTCATAGTTCGAAGGTTCACCGTTGTCTAACAACATGATTTCAAGGACAGGGTTGCCGTACCACTCTGGTGCGGAACGTGTCCTTGTGGACCTACGAAGTTCAGTGGCAACTTGATCCGAAGCTTCATGATCATCATCATTAACTTCCTCCCCCGTCGGTGTAGGCACCACAGGAGCATTTTCCCGCGCTGCGCTATTTTCCGACTCGGAAGGGGTGACTATCACCTCATCAATTTCCACTTTCCTCCCACTCAATTCTTTCGAGAGAAACTCCTTCTCTAGAAAGGACCCGTTCTTGGCAACGAAGATCTTGCCTTCGGATCTGAGGTAGAAGGTGTACCCAATAGTTTCCTTAGGGTATCCTATGAAGACGCATTTTTCCGATTTGGGTTCGAGCTTTTCAGGTTGAAGTTTCTTGACATAAGCATCGCATCCCCAAACTTTTAGAAACGACAGCTTAGGTTTCTTCCCAAACCATAATTCATACGGTGTCGTCTCAACGGATTTAGACGGTGCCCTATTTAAAGTGAATGCGGCAGTCTCTAAAGCATAACCCCAAAATGAGAGCGGTAAATCGGTAAGAGACATCATAGATCGCACCATATCCAATAGAGTGCGATTACGACGTTCGGACACACCATTTCTCTGAGGTGTTCCAGGCGGCGTGAGTTGTGAAACTATTCCACATTTCCTTAAGTGTGTACCAAATTCGTGACTTAAATATTCTCCACCACGATCTGATCATAAGAATTTTATTTTCCTGTCACGTTGATTCTCGACTTCACTCTGAAATTCCTTGAACTTTTCAAAGGTTTCAGACTTGTGTTTCATTAGGTAGACATACCCATATCTACTTAAATCATCAGTGAGAGTGAGAACATAACGATATCCTCCGCGAGCCTCAACACTCATTGGTCCGCACACATCGGTATGTATGATTTCCAATAAGTTGGTTGCTCGCTCCATTGTTCCGGAGAACGGAGTCTTGGTCATCTTACCCATGAGGCATGGTTCGCACGTGTCAAATGATTCGTAATCAAGAGACTCCAAAAGTCCATCTGCATGGAGCTTCTTCATGCGCTTGACACCAATGTGACCAAGGCGGCAGTGCCACAAGTATGTGGGACTATCGTTATCAACTTTACATCTTTTGGTATTCACACTATGAACATGTGTAACATCACGTTCGAGATTCATCAAAAATAAACCATTGACCAGCGGGGCATGACCATAAAACATATCTCTCAAATAAATAGAACAACCATTATTCTCAGATTTAAATGAGTAGCCATCTCGAATTAAACGAGATCCAGATACAATGTTCATGCTCAAAGCTGGCACTAAATAACAATTATTGAGGTTTATAACTAATCCCATGGGTAGATGCAGAGGTAGCGTGCCGACGGCGATCACATCGACCTTGGAACCCTTCCCGACGCGCATCGTCACCTCGTCTTTTGCCAGCCTCCGTTTATTCCGTAGTTCCTGATTTGAGTTACAAATATGAGCAACCGCACCGGTATCAAATACCCAGGAGCTACTACGAGTACTGGTAAGGTACACATCAATTACTTGTATATCACATATACCTTGGGTGTTGCCGGCCTTCTTCTTGTCCGCTAAATATTTGGGGCAGTTCCGCTTCCAGTGACCACTTCCCTTGCAATAAAAGCACTCAGTCTCGGGCTTGGGTCCATTCTTTGACTTCTTCCCGGTAACTGGCTTACCGGGCGCGGCAACTCCCTTGCCATCCTTCTTGAAGTTCTTCTTACCCTTGCCCTTTTTGAACTTAGTGGTTTTATTCACCATCAACACTTGATGTTCTTTTCTGATCTCTACCTCAGCTGATTTCAGCATTGAATATACCTCGGGAATGGTCTTTTCCATCCCCTGCATATTGTAGTTCATCACAAAGCTCTTGTAGCTTGGTGGAAGCGACTGAAGGATTCTGTCAATGACCGCGTCATCCGGGAGATTAACTCCCAGCTGAGACAAGCGGTTGTGCAACCCAGACATTCTGAGTATGTGCTCACTAACAGAACTGTTCTCCTCCATTTTACAGCTGAAGAACTTGTCGGAGACATCATATCTCTCGACCCGGGCATGAGCTTGAAAAACCAGTTTCAGCTCCTCGAACATCTCATATGCTCCATGTTTCTCAAAACGCTTTTGGAGACCCGGTTCTAAGCTGTAAAGCATGCCGCACTGAACGAGGGAGTAATCATCAGCACGCTGCTGCCAAGCGTTCATAACGTCTTGGTTCTCAGGGATTGGTGCTTCACCTAGCGGTGCTTCTAAGACATAATCTTTCTTGGCTGCTATGAGGATGATCCTCAGGTTCCGGACCCAGTCCGTATAGTTGCTGCCATCATCTTTCAGCTTGGTTTCTCTAGGAATGCGTTGAAATTGAGGACAACGTGGGCCATTTGATCTACAATACATGATGTAAAGATTTTAGATTAAGTTCATGATAATAAAGTTCATATAATCAAATTATTTAATGAACTCCCACTCAGACAGACATCCCTCTAGTCATCTAAGTGAAACATGATCCGAGCTCAACAAGGCCGTGTCCGATCATCACGTGAGACGGACTAGTCAAGATCGGTGAACATCTCCATGTTGATCGTATCTTCTATACGACTCATGCTCGACCTTTCGGTCCTCCGTGTTCCGAGGCCATGTCTGTACATGCTAGGCTCGTCAAGTCAACCTAAGTGTATTGCGTGTGTTCCGAGGCCATGTCTGTACATGCTAGGCTCGTCAACACCCGTTGTATGCGAACGTAAGAATCTATCACACCCGATCATCACGTGGTGCTTCGAAACGACGAACCTTCGCAACGGTGCACAGTTAGGGTGAACACTTTCTTGAAATTATTATAAGGGATCATCCTACTTGCTACCGTCGTTCTAAGCAAATAAGATGCAAAAACATGATAAACATCACATGCAATCAAATAGTGACATGATATGGCCAATATCATCATGCTCCTTTGATCTCCATCTTCGGGGCACCATGATCATCTTTGTCACCGGCATGACACCATGATCTCCATCATTGTGTCTTCATGAAGTCGTCTCGCCAACGATTACTTCTACTTCTATGGCTAACGCGTTTAGCAATAAAGTAAAGTAATTTACATGGCGTTTACTTAATGACACGCAGGTCATACAAAATAATAAAGACAACTCCTATGGCTCCTGCCGGTTGTCATACTCATCGACATGCAAGTCGTGATTCCTATTACAAGAATATGATCAATCTCATACATCACATATATCATTCATCACATCTTCTGGCCATATCACATCACATAGCACTTGCTGCAAAAACAAGTTAGACGTCCTCTAATTGTTGTTGCAAGTTTTTACGTGGTTTGTAGGTTTCTAGCAAGAACGTTTCTTACCTACGTATGACCACAACGTGATTTGCCAATTTCTATTTACCCTTCATAAGGACCCTTTTCATCGAATCCGTTCCGACTAAAGTAGGAGAGACAGACACCCGCTAGCCACCTTATGCAACTTGTCCATGTCAGTCGGTGGAACCAGTCTCACGTAAGCGTACGTGTAAGGTCGGTCCGGGCCGCTTCATCCTACAATGCCGCCGAAACAAGAAACGACTAGTAGCGGCAAGAAGAATTGGCAAACTCAACGCCCACAACTGCTTTGTGTTCTACTCGTGCATAGTAACTACGCATAGGCCTGGCTCATGATGCCACTGTTGGGAATCGTAGCATAATTTTAAAATTTTCCTACGCTCACCAAGATGCATCTATGGAGTCTACTAGCAACGAGGGGAAGGGAGTGCATCTACATACCGTTGTAGATCGCGAGCGGAAGCGTTCCAATGAACGTGGATGACGGAGTCGTACTCGCCGTGATCCAAATCACCGATGACCGAGTGCCGAACGTACGGCACCTCCGCGTTCAACACACGTACGGTGCAGCGACGTCTCCTCCTTTCTTGATCCAGCAAGGGGGGAGGAGAGGTTGATGGAGATCCAACAGCACGACGGCGTGGTGGTGGATGTAGCGGCTCTCCGGCAGGGCTTCGCCGAGCTTCTGCGCGAGAGAGAGAGGTGTTGCAGGGGAGGAGGGAGGCGCCAAAGGCTGTAGTGTGCTGCCCTCCCTCCCCCCCTTTATATAGGCCCCCAAGGGGGGTGCGCAGCCCTAGGAGATGGGATCTCCAAGGGGGGGGCGGCGGCCAAAGGGGGGAAGGGGTTGCCTTGCCCCCCAAGGCAAGGGGGAACTCCCCCCCTAGGGTTCCCAACCCTAGGCGCATGGGGGGGAGGCCCAAGGTGGCGCCCCAGCCCACTAGGGGCTGGTTCCCCTCCACTTTCAGCCCACGGGGCCCTCCGGGACAGGTGGCCCCACCCGGTGGACCCCCGGGACCCTTCCGGTGGTCCCGGTACAATACCGATAACCCCCGAAACTTTCCCGGTGGCCAAAACTGGACTTCCTATATATAATTCTTCACCTCCGGACCATTCCGGAACCTCTCGTGACGTCCGGGATCTCATCCGGGACTCCGAACAACTTTCGGGTTTCCGCATACATATATCTCTACAACCCTAGGGTCACCGGACCTTAAGTGTGTAGACCCTACGGGTTCGGGAGACACGCAGACATGACCGAGACGCCTCTCCGGTCAATAACCAACAGCGGGATCTGGATACCCATGTTGGCTCCCACATGTTCCATGATGATCTCATCGGATGAACTACGGTGTCGAGGATTCAATCAATCCCGTATACAATTCCCTTTGTCAATCGGTATGTTACTTGCCCGAGATTCGATCGTCGGTATCCCAATACCTTGTTCAATCTCGTTACCGGCAAGTCTCTTTACTCGTACCGCAATGCATGATCCCGTGACCAACGCCTTAGTCACTTTGAGCTCATTATGACGATGCATTACCGAGTGGGCCCAGAGATACCTCTCCGTCATACGGAGTGACAAATCCCAGTCTCGATCCGTGCCAACCCAACAGACACTTTCGGAGATACCCGTAGTGCACCTTTATAGTCACCCAGTTACGGTGTGACGTTTGGCACACCCAAAGCACTCCTACGGTATCCGGGAGTTGCACGATCTCATGGTCTAAGGAAAAGATACTTGACATTGGAAAAGCTCTAGCAAACGAAACTACACGATCTTTTATGCTATGCTTAAGTTGGGTCTTGTCCATCACATCATTCTCCTAATGATGTGATCCCGTTATCAATGACATCCTATGTCCATAGTCAGGAAACCATGACTATCTGTTGATCAACGAGCTAGTCAACTAGAGGCTTACTAGGGATAGGTTGTGATCTATGTATTCACACATGTATTACGATTTCCGGACAATACAATTATAGCATGAATAATAGACTATTATCATGAACAAAGAAATATAATAATAACCTTTTATTATTGCCTCTAGGGCATATTTCCAACAGTAACGTGTCCGCAGGTTCCACTGGATTCTGCTAAATATTGAACTTCACACCTCCAGAGTTCTAATCATGGACTCTATGGATTCGGATCCAAAGCGTTGGGCCGACATGAGAAAAATGCTGCGAAAGTAATTATTTTCAATCATTTGAGCTCTATATCAATCGGTCTCTTTCGTTCATTTCCTAATATCAAGTAACTAATAACTCCCTTGTTCATTTAATTTTCTTTGCCCTGTAGGGTTTGGAGACGGTTCTCAGAAGAAATTGTCGGTGAATTCAAACATGAGCTAGATTTCAGAAGGTTAGCTAATGTGGATAAGCAGCCACCGGGGACCAATCTATGTGGATACTATGTTTGTGAGAACATCCGGAGACACACCTCTGAGCGGAAGGCATCGGATAGCGTGCGGAACGCGACGGATAACTTGCGGAGGAGGCTTAGTCCAGAAGCTCGCTTCCGACCAATTCAAGAAGAATTAGCAGGATTTTTCATGAGGGAAGTCATCAATCCTAAAGGAGAACACTATACCGAGGACGAAGAAATTTATATGCATACCCGAGATTGAAACTTGTACGAAGTTGTATATGGTCATCCATCCTAATTGTGTATGGAAACTTGTTCGAAGTTGTATATGGTCACCCGAGATTGAATATATATTATATATTCCTCTTGAATTCTTCTTGTTTGAAATTTCATATGCATGTATATAGTAGCGTAGAATATGTGTACTAAAACTTTATCAAAATTAAAATAAAACACAAAATATAATATAAAAGAAATAAAACACTCCAAACTAAAAAGAAACCAGGTTTAGGGGGGCTAAAACCCTAAACCTGCGGAGGAGCCCTTTAGTCCTGGGTGGCCACGAGAACCGGGACTAAAGGTCCTCCGCCCCGACGGACCACGGGCGTCCACGTGGACAGGCCTTTAGTCCCGGTCAGCCACAAGAACCGGGACTAAAGCCTTTAGTCGCGGTCCGTAAGAGGCGCGACTAAAGGGGGGGGGCTTTAGTCGCGCATATTTAGTCCCGGTTGCACAGCCGGGACTAAAGGCTGTTGCGAACCGGGACTAAAGGGCTTTTTTCTACCAGTGTCAGTGGAAGCGTTTCCTATGCTCAAGGGAGGGATACCGGTCCTCAAAAGATAAGTGGACTGTTGACTTCTTGGATAAAAATCCTTCAAATAAAAGATGCAAGGTCAAAGTAACTAGAGCTCACATTTATGTCAATCAGACAGTAATGGGAAATACAAGATAGCCTCAATGGTCGAACACCACAATCACGAACTAGTGTCTCCTAGCAAGCAACACTTGATAAGGTCGAACAGGAAAGTAAGTGACAAGGTGAAGTCAATGCTATTTGATTGCCACAAAGAGAGCATAGGCCCAGCCCAAGCATATAGGCTACTTCATGTGAGTGCAGGGGGGTTTCCAGATGTCGGATGCAGCAAGAAAGTCCTGCAGAATTACTATTCTATGTTCAAAAACAAAATCAAGAATTGTGATGCTCAAAATGCTAGTGGACCAATTTGGTAGACTCAAGGAACTCAACCATGAATTTTTCTTTGACTATGAAGTAGATGAAGCTGGTACATTACTGCATTTGTTTTGGGCAGCTGCAACCAGTAGGAAAAACTACAGCCATTTCCATGATGTGTTGTCCTTTGATTCCACATACAACACTAACCAGTACGACTATATCTTTGCACCTTTTACTGCTATCAACCATCATATGCAAAGCGTCTTTCTTGGTGCTGGATTCTTACTCAATGAGACGGCCAAGGACTACATATGGTTGTTTGATGTATTTCTTAAATGCATGGGTGGGGTTGCACCCGGAGTTATCATAACAAATGAGTGTGGTAGCATGAGGAAAGCTATCGCGGCACTTCTACCTAATACCAAGCATCGCTTGTGCATGTGGCACATTATGAGGAAGGTCCCTGAGAAGGTCTCTCCTGAATTGAGAAGCGATGAACTATTTTATAAGAGATTGGATTCTTGTGTGTGGAATTCTGAAACACCTGAAGAATTTGAAGAATGCTGGAAGTCTTTAATATTAGATTTTGGCTTGCATAACAATGAGTGGTTTGTAAAATGTTACCTGATCCGTGGGTCAAGGGTGCCGGCATATTTCATGGACATTCCCCTAGCTGGTATTCTTAGAACCACCTCTAGGTCAGAGAGTGAAAACTCATTTTTCAAGAATTTCATCCGGCGCAAGCTTTCTTTCATTGAGTTTTGGCTTAGGTTTGACACAACCATTAAAAGTCAGAGGCAAGAGGAGTTGGTTGCTGACCACACAAGCATACATACGACACCTAGATTGTTGACATGTTGGGAAGTGGAAAGACAAGGTAGCATAATATTCACTCATGAGGTCTTTGCCTTGTTTCAGTCAGAAGTATTTGCTGCTAGAGAGCATTGTGATGTCCAGGAGACCACAACTGTGGGGAATTTGAAGATTGTGTCCATTAGCGATCAAAGTCATCCGAAAAATAGGGTAAGAGAGGTACACTTGGAAACAACAACCATGATTGATAAATGTTCTTGCAAGCTCTTTGAGTCAAAGGGCATTGTTTCTCGCCATATCATACGTGTCTTGAGGGGTGCAAAGATAAATGAGCTTCCAACCTTTTATGTACTCAAAAGATGGGAGAGAATGTGCAAAAGGTAATTCTTCTTCCATAGTTACAGAAAATTTAGAAAGATTTAAGGCTTGTCACAATGTTCCTTTTTTCTCTGAAGGGATGTTGTCTACAACGATGAAGGGAATCCACTCGAAGATAATCCCATTGACTGCATTGACATGGATACAAGAAGAAAGATATCAGATGCACGAAACAAATTAGAAGATATCATCCGATGTGCTAAAAAATCGAGCAGAGGACTTGACTTACTTAATACGGGTTTGTGCAATCTCCAATCCACTATCTTGCAATCTGCCCCTGTTGCATCTCAGACTACAGAAGAAGAGCAAGAATCATTCGTTGGTAGCACTATCCCCACCCAAGTTGATATCCTAACACCGACTAACATGAATGCGAGGGGTACATGCTCGAGAATTAAGGGCCATCGAGACAAAGACAAGAAGGCAGGGTCAGAGAAGGTCAAATTAGGGGTTACTGTACGGGTTCCACGCACTTGCGGCACATGCAAGGAAGTTGTGTTGCATGACAGTCGTAGGTGTCCAAATAAAAAATGAAAGTGTTCGTGTAAAATCATTGTATCAGAGATACTATGTGATGGTTTCTCCAGTTACATTCTTAATGTTAGCTAACATGTACTGAGTAATGACTTGAAATACTGGTTCAATGGGCTAAGTATGTTCTCCATTGCATCTCTGACGTGTGTCTTGTAAATATAACTATTCCATTTACTGCTAAGTTGATGTTTCAGTCGGTTGGTACAACTGGAAGTTGATGTTTCCCTGGAGCATCATCATATTCAATCTGGAAGTACGTACAGAACCTGTTGCGTGATCTTCTTCCGATGGATAGCCATTGATTTGCTATCCATTTCATTTGCTTTCAGGAGCGATGATCCTTGGAGGAACAGGTGAGCAGAGGTGTACTGCGGCCGTCATAGTAAATTCTTGCACAGAAGTAAACGTTGGAAATCCCATAAATAAATATATCAAAATAATCACAAACCTCTATCAATTTGCTGATTAGCATTCAGCTTAAGACCATCAGAGATTCAATTGAAAATGGAGTGAAACAAGGTAATTTACAACAAAACAAAATAATTACTTTGTGCAAGTGACAGAGTTGTTCACAATCAACAGTTCAAATGCACAATATATGGATTGATTAAGACCATGATTACTGCACGGATTTTAGGTCATCAGGAACTCAACCCCAAGAACTGATTTAAAAAAAACTCCAAGAAATATTCCAAAACTGAATATACCATACAATTTGACCGAACAAAGAAGGAAATAAGTTCAACAAGAATATGGCACTGATCGACAGGAGTTATCCCTGCATAAGAAAGATGCGCTGATGGGCAATCAACCGAGAGCAGAGCACCCGCGACGGCCAGCGCATGCTGCTGCCACTAGCTCCTATGAGCGCGACAGCGATGAGCGTGGATGCGACCTGCTCTAGTCTACTCCATCCCGCGCTTCCCGACTGCTACGGTCACATTACGTACACCCTGGATTGGTGCCCTTCGTTCGTCGGTGGCGAGTGATGGGTTGGATCGGGCACCCCTGCAATTGGAGCTGATGAAGGCGTCGGTAGTGATGACTGTCCTGCTGGCTGGAGACGGACGTGGCGTGCCTTGATTTGGTACTATCAGCGAAACACAATGGGGCAAGGACGCTCATGGTCTTGCGGTGGCGCACTCCGGCGGCGTGCTGGTCCAAGTGAGAGAGAGGATCAGGTTTGGGGTGGGATGTGAGCGGGAGCTCAGCCTGCAATATTTTCATATGACGAGGAGGTTCATGCAAAAATTTCTAGCGCAACTTACCTTTCTGGATCTGTACCGTGGGCTCTTAATCCAATGGCTCGGGTAGCTGGATCGCATGATCTCACCACACATACTGATCTCATTCTAGTCACCCTCCATCAGAATGCAAAATAGTGTAGCTCAAGCAACAATAGAATGCGCGAACATGATGACCAAAAAGGATGAAAGCCACTAGAGGACCAGGTGAACTGCTCCTCGGTTTGCAAGATGTTCGTATAGTGCCACAATTCACTTAACAAATACCACAAGATATGGTGGTATCCCATTGCTGCTGTTCTAGGAATACGGGGCATGTATATCTTTGAACTGAAATCCGCATACATTATACCAAAATCCTCGTTACTGATTTTGTTCGTTTTTCTCGTTATTGTGTTCCGGCGTCCCAGTGACATAGTCACCTCTGTCTGGCCAGACGATAATGGATGCTGTCACACCAAGAGGGCCCTAAAAATATCTCTCCATCATCGGAGGAGCAATTCCACTATTGAGCTATCTGGCCACTTGTCAAACTTTTCGATGAACCTGTAAGTTGTCGTTATGATCACCGTGTTACAGGTGATGTTTGAGCAACCCCAAAGCCCACCTTACGGTAAGAAGTGACCACGATACTCTCATGGTCGAAGGAGAAAAATCACACGTTGTGTGCTATCAAACGTCACAACGTAACTGGGTGATTATAAAGATGCTCTACAAGTGTCTCCGAAGGTGTTTGTTGGGTTGGCATAGATCGAGATTAGGATTTGTCACTCCGAGTATCGGAGAGGTATCTCTGGGCCCTGTCGGTAATGCACATCACTATAAGCCTTGCAAGCAACGTGACTAATCACTACTGCAGGATGCTGCTAACGCGACACTACGATGAGAGACCCTTCAAGAAACTGTGTGGATGCAATAATCGCAAACGGTGCTGTATGAAAACCGTCAGAAATGTACAAAACATTTGCGATGACGGATGCATCAAACACGGTTCAGGTTTTAGTTGCGTGTGCGATGAAGGGCATACAGTTCCGTTCAATTAACTGTTTGCGATGAGGAGGAACAAAAGAAACGGGCAGCCAGATGAAGGCGTGTGCGATACACAGCATACGGTTCACTCAGATGAACTGTTTGTGATTAGGCAACACAAAAGAAACAGGCAGCCAGATGAAGGTGTGTGCGATATACAACATATGGTTCACTCGGATGAACTGTTTGTGATTAGGCAACACAAAACAAACGGTCAGCCAGATCAAGGTGTGTGCGATATACGCATGCGGTTCACTCGGCCCTTGTCGTCAGTGTGTGATCTCTGTGGCAACTGTTCGCTCCCCAGGCGCCTCTTCGTGTACCATGGCAACCGTCCACCGCCTCTTCGCCTTTCCCTCTCGATTTGGAACTGCTGTCGCATGCTCTTCCTCCCTCCATTTGCCTTCACCCTTCCTTCTGCCATGTTCGATCATCTTCTCCATGGAGGGAACAGGCCGGAAACGACCCCGTTATTCTTGCCCCGATCTGAAAGATGACGTGGTGGAGGAACTCATTGATCGGTGCGACGTCATCACCCCGGCTAGCATGGCAGGTTCGTTCAAGACCATTCTCGACTCAACTAATAACATCATTACAAGGAACCCAAGGGTCCAGGAGCGGTTTGATCTCCCCTATCTTATTCGCCGTGACCCTGCTGACTGGCGCGGGGAAGAGGGAAGCCTCGCCTTGTGCAAGTTGACGCCGCTTGATAATGATACGTATGATGTTAAGATGCCATTGCTTGAGGGCAAGTCTTGGGCAGGCGCAAATAGAGATTGGGTTGTTTATATTGGGTACAACTGCGAGTGGGAACTTGTGAATGTGTACACTCATCACCGGGTTCCACTTCCAAAAATCTCAGACGACTGCCCAGAGGTTGAGTACACCGGTATTCTACGTGAGTTCAAATACGATCATGGTGACTGTCGTCTATGGAAGATAGCAATTTGTTGAG
Source organism: Triticum aestivum (assembly GCF_018294505.1). Taxonomy (NCBI): domain Eukaryota; kingdom Viridiplantae; phylum Streptophyta; class Magnoliopsida; order Poales; family Poaceae; genus Triticum; species Triticum aestivum. The sequence continues at coordinate 531,935,382 of NC_057808.1, read as the reverse complement.
TTCCCAACCGCTCTTGGGATTACACGAACTATGAGGTTGTTGCTATCTTCGACAAGCTTGTTGCCTTCCTTACTTCCACGCCGCGATGGATATTGCTCAAAAATCAATTTCTGTACACGGATGAGTACTGTGATGCAATTCAATACGAGGGTCTTGTGTTTGCTGCCACCACTCGTGGCACTGTTTTTGCATGGAATCATCATGCTTTCGGTACATTTGTCTTCCACCGTAATTATAATTGTTTCATCCACATGCATGCGGGTTAGCTAGTCTCCCTTTACTAATTAATTAACCTTCTTGTGTTTCCAAGGTCCTGTGAACATTCCACCACCTATACTTTTAAATTTTTATAACCAAGGGGGAGATGATGATGCTGATGATCACGAGCTGGACCCATATACTCAGTGGCGCCTGGCAACTTATTCCTATGGATCACCTCTTCTTGTCTGTATACAGGGCAATGCTGATGTTACTAAGGAAGCAGGTGTTGTCTCACATGGTCGCACTCTCCGGACCTATTCCAACATCCATTGCAGGGTATTCGGGATGGATACTAGTGTACTAGCGCCAACACCTTCTCCCTGGTTCAGTATTGAAAGTCTTGGAGGAAACTCGCTCTTCCTTGGACAAAACCATCCAATGATGGTGGAAGGCGATCCAGCTGCTGTTGACACAACATTACTACCATTTATGAGAAGCAACTATATCTATACCTCGGACATTGCTATGCTTCCCTACCGTCCCAATATGGGTCCTGACATAGGCTGCTTCAGCCTGGATGATCAGTCCCGCGTTGGTCTTGAGATTGACAGTAGCTGGCCTTTCCCAGAGAATCACCTCTGGTTCAAAGCAAGTGTTTCCAATGCCAACGAGTGGTTGAGCTGAAGTTCATTTCATCGCTTTGTTATTTGGTGTGTGAGAAAAACTTTACTAGAATGTTTTGTTGGAAATGATCTATAATCCAACGTGTATGCTCGTTGTCGTTGTGGGCTGATGACTTGTTGTATGTAATCAATGGTACATTTGCATATGCGTCCATCAACTCACGCCCGCTAGTGGTGTCCATATGAACAGTGCTAGTGATTTTAGTTGCAAAAATTAGATAGTGCTAGTGATTTTTAGCTGCATATTTTGACAAATCGCAGTGTTACAAGGTTGACAAATGGCAATGTTACTAGATAAACAAATGTCAATCTTTCCAGTTTGACAAATGGCAACATACCCAAAATGACAGATATGCAAATCTTACCCAATTGTTTGTACGTGGTTGCACACGGGTCATGCAAAACAACCGTTTGCGTTGAAGGGATGCAGAAATCCTGCTCGGCACATTTTTCCTTGGCTTCCTGGGGAAGCCGTCGGTTTGCATCTGGGTGTTCTAACTAAAACATTTGCGATGAGTGTTTTATATTTAAAATCATTTGATAAGTCTGTACATTAAGAGAGAAAAACGCAAGTTCGTTCAAACCATATCTTTCATTCAGTCACACTGCGAATTTATATTCATATGATCGAGAATTCGAGATACAGTATTAAACCCCAAAAAAACTATTTCTGGCGGCGGCGTGGCGCGCCACCGTTGTCGTTATCGTCCTCCGGGACGCCGTTGTTGAAGTCTTCAAGACAGCACAAAATGTTCTTCACATGTAAATCAAACATCATCTCGTCGCGCGATCGACCGGCGGGGCACGGGAGGACGGCAACTAGCGCCGCTGAGAGGTAGCAGTCGACGGCAGCGTCCCATGCCGCTGAGGGGGGCGCGTGCACAGGCACGGGCACGGGCGCGGCGGGTGCAGCCAAACACACGGGGGTCGGCGCCACGGTGGGTGGAGGGGTGCACACGAGCACGGGCACAGGCGCTGGTGCTTGCATGTACACGAGCTAGCGCGGGTCCACGGAGACCTCGCCGACGCCCGCGGCTTCCAGCTCTGCGATATTGCTCGGTGACCAGCCCGTCAATGCTACGGGGATGGTCGCTGGCGCGGGCGCGGGGATGGGAGCTGGGACGGGAGCGGGGGCAGCAATCGCCGCGGCCAGCTCGTTCTGGGCCATGTCCATGAGGCCCCATTCCTCCTTTTTTTCTATCACCTCTGGCTCGGAGTCGACTTCACCAAACTTGAAGACTAGTGGCAGATGATCGTTCTGCGCCATGGCGTTGGTGGAGGTCTGCGGGAGGGAGGGGAATGGGAGGCGAACAGTAAGGCCGCCCGTATTAAACAGCGGCTCGGGCGCCATTAATGGAGAGGAAGGTGGGCGGCCATGGAAGTCAAAGGGCTCGCTTCCCAGTGAGCTTGCACAGCGTACAACTCGCACGCTTTTCGGTGAGCGTGCGCATTGGAGGACAGCTTGCACGCCTCTCGGCCAGCCTGCGCACTGGACTGCACTCGCACGCCTCCCGTTCAGTCAAGGTCAAGCAGTTGTCCGCACGGCACCTCCTACAGCCATTAAAAACCAAGACACATGGCGTCACGTGAATGGTTAAAAGAACGCACATGGTTTGAATTCTACAAACGTTTGAGATATTAAAGTGGCAGCTATTTTTTCAAAATGCCTTTGTTGGCTGTCATTATTCGAGTGCGCCTTCTCTCAACATGGACATGAAAAATGCCACAACATGTCGGGTGCCATTCCATGATAGCATGCCAAGTTTCATGAATTTCAGACGAGTTTTGGATTTACTAGAATTTAAAAACCAGACATCTCAATGTTTTGCCGGCAATCAACGGTGCCCTGGTGTTTGAAATTCATTCCCATTTCTTGCATGGGACCTAAGCATGCACCCAAGGACACATATTTGATTTTTCAACCAATTTATATGCACTGGAGCATGTGCATGTAGTTCAAATTTGAATTATGCATATAAATGCATTGAAAACTCAGTTAATGCATAAAAATATCCAAACGAACCCCGAAAAATCCCAAAAATTGACACAACACTCCTGTTGTTCTATCTTGACACGAGAATTTTTTTGAAAGCAAAGAGGCAATGGATATCGTTTCGTACCCAAAGGTGGGACGTTCCCTACCGAAACCATCATGGTTGTTGTGAGAAGCTCTGGTTTGTGAGAAGCGTATACCCGAACCTGCCCTGAATGGGACATTTTTTTTCCACGGCATGTTGATGCCGCTCCATGATAGCATGCCAAGTTTCATGAATTTCAGACGAGTTTTGGATTTACTAGAATTTAAAAACCAGGCATCTCAATGTTTTGCCGGCAATCAACAGTGCCCTAGTGTTTGAATTTCATTCCAATCTCTTGCATGCGACCTAGAAATTCACCCTAGGACACACATTGGAGCATGTGCTTGTAGTTAAAATTTGAAATATGCACATAAAATGCCTACGAAACCCAGTTAATGTATTAAAAAGGCCAAACGAACCCCGAAAAATACCAAGATTAAACACAACACTCCTGTTGTTCTATGTTGACACTAGAATTTTTTTGAAAGCAATAAGAGGCAACAGATATTGTCCCGTCCCCAAAGGTGGTACACTCCCTGTCGAAACCATCATGCTTGTTGTGAGAAGCTTATACCCAAACCTGTCCCAGATGGGACAAAATTTTCACCACGGCATGTTGATGCCGCTCCATGATAGCATGCCAAGTTTCATGAATTTCAGACGAGTTTTGGATTTACCAGAATTTAAAAACTAGGTATCTCAATGTTTTGCCAGCAATCAACAGTGCCCTGGTGTTTGAAATTCATTCCCCGTCTCTTGCATGGGACCTAAGCATGCACCCAAGGACACACATGTTATTTTTCAACCAATTTATATGCACTTGAGCATGTGCATGTAGTTCAATTTTGAATTATGCACATAAAATACCTAGAAAACTCAGTTAATGCATAAAAATGTCCAAACGAACCCCGAAAAATCCAAAAAATTGACACAACACTCCTGTTGTTCTATGTTGACACGAGAATTTTTTTGAAAGCAATAAGAGGCAATGGATATCGTTTCGTCCCCAAAGGTGGGACGTACGTTCCCTACCGAAACCATCAGGCTTGGTGTGAGAAGCTCTGGTTTGTGAGAAGCATATACCCAAACCTGCCCCAAATGGGACAATTTTTTTACCACGGCATGTTTATGTCGCTCCATGATAGCATGCCAAGTTTCATGAATTTCAGACGAGTTTTGGATTTACTAGAATTTAAAAACCAGACATCTCAATGTTTTGCTGGCAATCAACGGTGCCCTAGTGTTTGAAATTCATTCCCATTTCTTGCATGGGTCCTAAGCATGCACCCAAGGACACATATTTGTTTTTTCAACCAATTTATATGCACTGGAGCATCTGCATGTAGTTCAAATTTGAATTATGCACATAAATGCATTGAAAACTCAGTTAATGCATAAAATTTTCCAAACGAACCCCAAAAAAATCCCAAAAATTGACACACCACTCCTGTTGTTCTATGTTGACACGAGAAAAAGTTTGAAAGCAATAAGAGGCAATGGATATCGTTTCGTCCCCAAAGGTGGGACGTTCCCTATCGAAACCATCATGCTTGTTGTGAAAAGCTCTGGTTTGTGAGAAGCATATACCCTAACCTGCCCCAAATGGGACAAATTTTTTACCACAGCATGTTGATGCCGCTCCGTGATAGCATGCCAAGTTTCATGAATTTCAGATGAGTTTTGGATTTACTAGAATTTAAAAACCAGTCATCTCAACGTTTTGCCGGTAATCAACAGTGCCCTTGTGTTTGAATTTCATTCCAATCTCTTGCATGGGACCTAGAAATTCACCCAAGGACACACATGTGATTTTTCAACCAACTTTAGTGCATTGGAGCATGTGCTTGTAGTTCCAATTTGAATTATGCACATAAAATTCCTACAAAACCCAGTTAATGTATAAAAAAGGCCAAACGAACCCCGAAAAATTCCAAGATTAAACACAACACTCCTGTTGTTCTATGTTGACACTAGTGTTGATCACATGGCGATGTGAACTATGGGTGTTAATCACATGGTGATGTGAACTATTGATGTTAAATCACATGGCGATGTGAACTAGATTATTGACTATAGTGTAAGTGGGAGACTGAAGGAAATATGCCCTAGAGGCAATAATAAAGTTATTATTTATTTCCTTATTTCATGATAAATGTTTATTATTCATGCTAGAATTGTATTAACCGGAAACTAAGTACATGTGTGAATACATAGACAAACAGGGTGTCACTAGTATGCCTCTACTTGACTAGCTCATTAATCAAAGATGGTTAAGTTTCCGAACCATTGACATGAGTTGTCATTTGACTAACGGGATCACATCATTAGGAGAATGATGTGATTGACTTGACCCATTCCGTTAGTTAGCACTTGATCGTTTAGTATGTTGCTACTGCTTTCTTCATGACTTATACATGTTCCTATGACTATGAGATTATGCAACTCCCGTTTACCGGAGGAACACTTTGTGTGCTACCAAATGTCACAACATAACTGGGTGATCATAAAGGTGCTCTACAGGTGTCTCCGAAGGTAATTATTGAGTTGGCGTATTTCGAGATTATGATTTGTCACTCCGATTGTCGGAGAGGTATCTCTGGGCCCACTCGGTAATACACATCACTATAAGCCTTGCAAGCATTGTAACTAATGAGTTAGTTGCAGGATGATGTATTACGGAACGAGTAAAGAGACTTGCCGGTAACGAGATTGAACTAGGTATTGAGATACCGACGATCGAATCTCGGGCAAGTAACATACCGATGACAAAGGGAACAACGTATGTTGTTATGCGGTTTGACCGATAAAGATCTTCATAGAATATGTAGGAGCCAATATGAGCATCCAGGTTCCGCTATTGGTTATTGACCGGAAACGTGTCTCGGTCATGTCTACATAGTTCTCGTACTCGTAGGGTCCGCACACTTAAAGTTCGGTGAGGATCGGTATTATGAGTTTATGTGTTTTGATGTACCAAAGGTAGTTCGGAGTCCCGGATGAGATCGGGGACATGACGAGGAGTCTCGAAATGGTTGAGACATAAAGATCGATATATTGGACGACTATATTCGGACATCAGAAAGGTTCCGAGTGATTCGGGTATTTTTCGGAGTACCGGAGAGTTACGGGAATTCGCCGGGGAGTATATGGGCCTTATTGGGCTTTAGGGGAAAGAGAGAGGGGAAGCTGCGCGCCCCCCAAGGCTTAGTCCGAATTGGACTAGGGGGAGGGGCAGCGCCCCCTCCTTCCTTCTCTTCTCTTTTCCCTTTCCTTCTCTCCTACTCCTACTACTTGGAAGGGCTCCTAGTTCTACTAGGAAAGGGGGAATCCTACTCCCGGTGGGAGTAGGACTCCCCTAGGGCGCGCCATTGAGAGGGCCGGCCCTCCCCCTCCTCCACTCCTTTATATACGGGGAGGGGGCACCCCATAGAAACAACAATTGATCATTGATCTCTTAGCCGTGTGCGGTGCCCCCCTCCACCATATTCCTCCTCGGTAATATCGTAGCGGTGCTTAGGCGAAGCCCTGCGTCGGTAGCATCATCAACACCGTCATCACGCCGTCGTGCTGACGGAACTCTCCCGCAAAACTCTGCTGGATTGGTGATTCGTGGGACGTCATCGAGTTGAATGTGTGCTGAACTCGGAGGTGCCGTACGTTCGGTACTTGGATCGGTCGGATCGTGAAGACGTACGACTACATCAACCGCGTTGTGCTAACGCTTCCGCTTTCGGTCTACGAGGTTACGTGGACAACACTCTCCCTCTCGTTGCTATGCATCACCATGATCCTGTGTGTGCGTAGGATTTTTTTGAAATTACTACGTTCCCCAACAGTGGCATCTGAGCCAGGTTTATGCGTAGATGTTATGTGCACGAGTAGAACACAAGTGAGTTGTGGATGATACAAGTCATACTGCTTACCAGCATGTCATACTTTGGTTCGGCGGTATTGTTGGATGAAGCGGCACGGACCGACATTACGCATACACTTACGCGAGACTGGTTCTACCGACGTGCTTTGCACACAGGTGGCTGGCGGGTGTCAGTTTCTCCAACTTTAGTTGAACCAAGTGTGGCTATGCCCGGTCCTTGTGAAGGTTAAAACATCACTAACTTGACGAAATATCGTTGTGGTCTTGATGCGTAGTTAAGAACGGTTCTTGCTCAGCCCGTAGCAGCCACATAAAACTTGCAACAACAAAGTAGAGGACGTCTAACTTGTTTTTGCGGGGCATGTTGTGATGTGATATGGTCAAGACGTGATGAGATATAAATTGTTGTATGAGATGATCATGTTTTGTTAAAGTTATCGGCAACTGGCAGGAGCCTTATGGTTGTCTCTTTATTGCATAAGATGCAAGTGCCATGTAATTGCTTTACTTTATCGCTATGCGATAGCAATAGTTGCAAAAGCAATAGCTGGTGAGACGACCATGTGATGGCACGTTGATCAAAGATCAAGATGATGGAGATCATGGTGTCATGCCGGTAACAATGGAGATCATGACAGTACTTTGAAGATGGAGATCAAAAGCACAAGATGATGATGGCCATATCATGTCACATATTTTGATTGCATGCGATGTTTATCTTTTATACATCTTATTTTGCTTAGTTCGGCAGTAGCTTTATAAGACGATCCCTTACTAAATTTCAAGGTAAAAGTGTTCTCCCTGAGTATGCACCATTGCCAAAGTTCGTCGTGCCGAGACACCACGTGATGATCGGGTGTGATAAGCTCAACGTTCATCTACAACGGGTGTAAGACAGTTTTACACACGCAGAATACTCGAGTTAAACTTGACGAGCCTAGCATATGCAGATATGGCCTCGGAACACTGGAGATCGAAACGTCGAGCGTGAATCATATAGTAGATATGATCAACATAGTGATGTTCACCATTGAAAACTACTCCATCTCATGTGATGATCAGACATGGTTTAGTTGATTTGGATCACGTGATCACTTAGATGAATAGAGGGATGTCAATCTAAGTGGGAGTTCTTAAGTAATATGATTAATTGAACTTTAATTTATCATGAACTTAGTCCTGATATTATTTGCATATCTATGTTGTAGATCAATAGCTCGCGATGTAGTTCCCCGTTTATTTTTGATATGTTCCTAGAGAAAAATAAGTTGAAAGATGTTAGTAGCAAAGATGCGGACTAGCTCCGTGATCTGATGATTATCCTCATTGCTGCATAGAAGTATTATTTCCTTGATGCACCGCTAGGAGACAGACCTATTGCAGGAGTAGATGCAGACGTTATGAACGTTTGGCTAGCTCAATATGACGACTACTTGATAGTTTAGTGCACCATGCTTAACGGCTTAGAATCAGGACTTCAAAGACGTTTTGAACGTCATGGACCATATGAGATGTTCCAGGAGTTGAAGTTAATATTTCAAGCAAATACCCGAGTTGAGAGATATGAAGTCTCCAACAAGTTCTATAGCTAAAAGATGGAGGAGAATAGCTCAAGCAGTGAGCATGTGCTCAGATTGTCTTGGTACTACAATCGCTTGAATCAAGTGGGAGTTAATCTTCCAGATAAAATAGTGATTGACAGAATTCTCTAGTCGCCATCACCAAGTTAGTAGAACTTCGTGATGAACTATAGTATGCAAGGGATGACGAAAACGATTCCTGAGCTTTTCATGATGATGAAATCGATGAAGGTAGAAATCAAGAAAGAGCATCAAGTGTTGATGATTAACAAGACCACTAGTTTGAAGAAAAGGGCAAAGGGAAAGAAAGGGAACTTCATGTAGAATGGCAAGCAAGTTGTCACTTTCGTGAAGAAACCCAAAGCTAGACTAAAGCCTGAAACTGAGTGCTTCTACTGCAAAGGAAATGGTCACCAGAAGTGGAAATGCCCTGAATATTTGGTGGATAAGAAGGATGTCAAAGTGAACAAGGGTATATTTGATATACAGGTTATTGATGTGTACCTTACTAGTGTTTATAGTAGCCCCTGGGTATTTGATACTTGTTCGGTTGCTAAAAATTAGTAACTCGAAACAGGAGTTACAGAATAAACAGAGACTAGTTGAGGGTGAAGTGACGATGTGTGTTGGAAGTGGTTCCAAGATTGATATGATCATCATCGCACACCCCCTATACTTTCGGGATTAGTGTTAAACCTGAATAAATGTTATTTGGCGTTTGCGTTGAGCATGAATATGATTTGATCATGTTTATTGCAATACGATTATTCATTTGATGTCAGAGAATAATTGTTGTTCTGTTTAGATGAATAAAACCTTTGATGGTCATACACCCAATGAAAATAGTTTGTTGGATCTCGATCGTAGTGATACACATATTCATAATATTGAATCGAAAAGATGCAAAGTTAATAATGATAGTGCAACTTATTTGTGGCACTGCCGTTTAGGTCATATTGGTGTAAAGCGCATGAAGAAAATCCATGCTGATGGGCTGTTGAAATCACTTGATTATGAATCAGTTGATGCTTGCGACCCATGCCTCATGGGCAAGATGACTAAGACTCTGTTCTCCGGAACAATGGAGCGAGCAACAGACTTGTTGGAAATAATACATACTGATGTATGCAGTCCGATGACTGTTGAGGCCCGCGGCAGGTACCGTTATTTTCTGACCTTCATACATGATTTGAGCAGATATGGGTATATCTACTTGATGAAACATAAGTCTGAAACATTTGAAAAGTTCAAAGAATTTCAGAGTGAAGTGGAAAATCATCGTAACAAGAAATTAAAGTTTCTACGATCTGATCGCGGAGGAAAATATTTGAGTTACGAGTTTGGCCTTCAATTAAAACAATGTGGAATAGTTTCACAAAGTCATGCCACTTGGAATACCACAGCATAATGGTGTGTCCGAACATCATAACCGTACTTTATTGGATATAGTGCAATCTATGATGTCTCTTACCGATTTATCACTATCGTTGCATTAGAGACAACTACATTCACGTTAAATAGGGCACCGTCTAAATCCGTTGAGACGACACCGTATGAACTATGGTTTGGCAAGAAACCTAAGCTGTCGTTTCTTAAAGTTTGAGGTTGCAATGCTTATGTGAAAAAGTTTCAACCTGATAAGCTCAAACCCAAATCGGATAAGTGCGTCTTCATAGGATACCCAAAAGAAACCATTGAGTACACCTTCTATCACAGATCTGAAGGCAAGATCTTTGTTGCTAAGAATGGATCCTTTCTAGAGAAGGAGTTTCTCTCGAAAGAAGTGAGTGGGAGGAAAGTAGAACTTGATGAGGTAACTGTACCTGCTCCCTTATTGGAAAGTAGTTCATCACAGAAATCTGTTTCTGTGACTCCTACACCAATTAGTGAGGAAGCTAATGATGATGATCATATAACTTCAAATCAAGTTACTACCGAACCTCGTAGGTCAACCAGAGTAAGATCCGCACCAGAGTGGTACGGTAATACTATTCTAGAGGTCATGTTACTTGACCAAGGCAAACCTACAAACTATGAAGAAGCGATGGTGAGCCGAGATTCCGCAAAATGGCTTGAGGCCATGAAATCTAAGATGGGATCCATGTATGAGAACAAAGTGTGGACTTTGGTTGACTTGCCCAATGATCGCCAAGCCATAGAGAATAAATGGATCTTCAAGAAGAAGACTGACGCTGACAGTAATGTTACATTCTACAAAGCTTGACTTGTTGCAAAAGGTTTTCGACAAGTTCAAGGAGTTGACTACGATGAGACTTTCTCACCCGTAGCGATGCTTAAGTCTGTCCGAATCATGTTAGCAATTGCCGCATTTTATGATTATGAAATTTGGCAAATGGATGTCAAAACTGCATTGCTGAATGGATTTCTGGAAGAAGAGTTGTATATGATGCAACCAGAAGGTTTTGTCGATCCAAAGGGAGCTAACAAAGTGTGCAAGCTCCAGCGATCCATTTATGGACTGGTGCAAGCCTCTCGGAGTTGGAATAAACATTTTGATAGTGTGATCAAAGCATATGGTTTTATACAGATTGGAGAAGCCTGTATTTACAAGAAAGTGAGTGGGAGCTCTGTAGCATTTCTAATATTATATGTGGATGACATATTACTGATTGGAAATGATATAGAATTTCTGGATAGCATAAAAGGATACTCGAATAAGAGTTTTTCAAAGAAAGACCTCGGTGAAGCTGCTTACATATTGAGCATCAAGATCTATAAGAGATAGATCAAGACACTTGGTAAGTTTTTTCAATGAGTACATACCTTGACAAGATTTTGAAGTAGTTCAAAATGGAACAGTCAAAGAAAGAGTTCTTGCCTGTGTTACAAGGTGTGAAATTGAGTAAGACTCAAAACCCGACCACGACAGAAGATAGAAAGAGAATGAAAGTAATTCCCTATGCCTTAGCCATAAGTTCTATAAAGTATGCCATGCTGTGTACCAGATCTATTGTATACCCTACACTGAGTTTAGGAAGGGAGTACAATAGTGATCTAGGAGTAGATCACTGGACAGCGGTCAAAATTATCCTTAGTGGAATAAGGATATGTTTCTCGATTATGGAGGTGAAAAAAGGTTCGTCGTAAAAGGTTACGTCGATGCAAGTTTTGGCACTGATCCGGATGACTCTAAATCTCAATCTGGATACATATTGAAAGTAGGAGCAATTAGCTAGAGTAGCTCCGTGCAGAGCATTGTTGACATAGAAATTTGCAAATGCATACGGATCTGAATATGTCAGACCCGTTGACTAAACTTCTCTCACAAGCAAAACATGATCACACCTTAGTACTCTTTGGGTGTTAATCACATGGCGATGTGAACTAAGATTACTGACTCTAGTAAACCCTTTGAGTGTTGATCACATGGCAATGTGAACTATGGGTGTTAATCACATGGTGATGTGAACTATTGATGTTAAATCACATGGCAATGTGAACTAGATTATTGACTCTAGTGCAAGTGGGAGACTGAAGGAAATATGCCCTAGAGGCAATAATAAAGTTATTATTTATTTCCTTATTTCGTGATAAATGTTTATAATTCATGCTAGAATTGTATTAACTGGAAATTTAGTACATGTGTGAATACATAGACAAACAGAGTGTCACTAGTATGCCTCTACTTGACTAGCTCGTTAATCAAAGATGGTTAAGTTTCCTAACCATTGACATGAGTTGTCATTTGACTAAAGGGATCACATCATTAGGAGAATGATGTGATTGACTTGACCCATCCGTTAGCTTAGCACTTGATCATTTAGTATGTTGCTATTGCTTTCTTCATGACTTATACATGTTCCTATGACTATGAGATTATGCAACTCCCGAATTCCGGAGGAACACTTTGTGTGCTACCAAACATCACAATGTAACTGGGTGATCATAAAGGTGCTCTACAGGTGTCTCCGAAGGTACTTGTTGAGTTGGCGTATTTCGAGATTAGGATTTGTCACTCCGATTGTCGGAGAGGTATCTCTAGGCCCACTCGGTAATACACATCACTATAAGCCTTGCAAGCATTGTAACTAATGAGTTAGTTGCGGGATGATATATTACAGAACGAGTAAAGAGACTTGCCGGTAACGAGATTGAACTAGGTATTGGGATACCGACGATCGAATCTCGGGCAAGTAACATACCGATGACAAAGGGAACAACGTATGTTGTTATGCGGTTTGACCGATAAAGATCTTCGTAGAATATGTAGGATCCAATATGAGCATCCAAGTTCCGCTATTGGTTATTAACTGGAAACGTGTCTCAGTCATGTCTACATAGTTCTCGAACCTGTAGGGTCCGCACGCTTAAAGTTCGGTGACGATCGGTATTATGAGTTTATGTGTTTTGATGTACCGAAGGTAGTTCGGAGTCCCGGATGAGATCGGGGACATGATGAGGATTCTCTAAATGGTCGAGACGTAAAGATCGATATATTGGACGACTATATTCGGACATCGGAAAGGTTCCGAGTGATTCGGGTATTTTTCGGAGTACCGGAGAGTTATGGTAATTCGCCGGGGAGTATATGGGCCTTATTGGGCTTTAGGGGAAAGAGAGAGGGGAGGCTGCGCCCCCCAAGGCTTAGTCCAAATTGGACTAGGGGGAGGGGCGGCGCCCCCTCCTTCCTTCTCTTCTCTTTTCCCTTTCCTTCCCTCCTACTCCTACTACTTGGAAGGGCTCCTAGTTCTACTAGGAAAGGGGGAATCCTACTCCCAGTGGGAGTAGGACTCCCCTAGGGCGTGCCATAGAGAGGGCCGGCCCTCCCCCTCTTCCACTCCTTTATATACGGGGGAGGGGGCACCCCATAGAAACAACCATTGATCATTGATCTCTTAGCCGTGTGCGGTGCCCCTCTCCACCATATTCCACTCTGCTTCAGTCCCTTGATTCAAATTTTCAGTAGCCCCGGCATTTTACTCCCGCCTCTGCATCCCTCGCAATCTCAAAAATATCTGCTCACCCTTGATCCAAATTTTCAGTAGCCCCGCCTTGTTACTGCCGCCTAGTAAAATTTTCAGTTGCCGCAGTATTTCCTCAAACACAACCTTGCCCCCCCCTCCACACACACACCAAAACCTCCGCTCACACAGACACACAGAACCCTGGAAACCATTGGTAGGTCGCCGCCATCGCCCGCGCCTCCATCCTCAACCTCTGCCCGTGTGCCAGGGAGCTCGAGGAGCCAATAGCCAAAAAGAGGTTTATCGCGGCCTTTTCGCCCGACGCCTGCGAGGTGGCCGCTGAGGTGTCCCCATCGTCCTCCGCGGGCCTGATCCGTCGTCGCCGGTCCCCCGATCTACCCGCCGCTGCGCCCCTGCGCTGGTTTGAGGACTTCCCCATCCTCCCTCGGACCCGGCAGCCGACGAAGTCCTACCTCGGGGGTCCGGCAGCGGCAGTGGGGGACGTGGGTCGCCGAGATTACAGATCGAGAGATTCACACCCGCCAGTGGCTCGGTAGCTTCCACACGGCTGAGCACGCGGCCATGGAGTACGATTGCTGGCAGGTCCGCTACCACGGCGCGGCGGCTAGGCTCAATTTCCCCTTCGGCACACGTCTGGTCCACCTCGTTCCACCGGAGCCAGGGTGGTGAGCTCGGCTATGGCACGGGAGGACCGTGAGGCGCGGGAGCGCCTCGAGGCCGAGGTCGCCGACGAGGCCTACATGCAAGAGCTCCGCCGGCAGCACCCGGAGATCATGGAGGCGGAGCGGGCAATCTTTGCCGACGCGGAGGGCGGCGAGGTTATCACGCTCTCCTCCAATGATGAGGTCGAAGGCGGCGAGGACGGCGGCACGGAGGGCGGCAAGGTTATCGCGCTCTCCTCTGATGACAAGGTCAAAGGCAGCGGTGATAGCCACGCGGAGGGCGTCGAGGTGGGCCCCGAGGAAGAGGAGATCGACGTCGACGAGTGGAGGAGTGCCTTCCCCAACGACCCCGACGACGGTACTGGCCCGGACCCGACTCGCGGCACACCGTACATGACGAGGAAGGATTGGCTCGACCTCTACTTCGACCGAAAGTAGTTTAGCTTAGTTTAAATTTATGTTTTATGTTCGGTTATGCAAAACTATCTATGTTTATGTTTGAATGCATGCTACTTTCGGTTGAACCTGCTTTGAACTTGATCAAATTGAAGTTTACAACCTTAAGTTTAGGGGATCGACTAGAAAAGGCCAAAAATTGCTGGAGTATATATATATATATATATATATATATATATATATATATATATATATATATATCCAGTAAGGGTTTTAGTCCATTAACTTTTTAAGGATCGCCTAGAGATGTCCTTATGACTTGTTTATTTCAGTTCTTCACAATGTGATACTCTATATGTGCAACTATTTGCCGTGCAGTTCAATTTCATCAATAATAGTTTCAACAATACCACTATGAATTACGATATTTGGTTGTTGTTAAGGATATTGTAGTTAACATGCCTTTTCATTTTTCAATTCTTGTTTAGCAACATGCATTGTACTGAATGACTAAATATGCAATCCCAGGCTACATAGCAACAAGGAAGAGTGTTACCTTAATGTTCTGATGATGTCTAGATATACATGTAATAAAATCTTATATAATGGGATGGTTGGAGTGTTGTACTACATCATTTTTCAATTGTTCTTTAGCTTCTAATATTAACTTGGTGCTTTTAGGTACATATATGATTGCCAAAGATCCACACTTCGACCCTTTCTGCGTATGGGGCAATGAGATATTCATGAACCAGCATCAAGTGAGGAAACTGATAAAGATTGTTATTAAAATGGGTCAAAAGATGTCAATCAAACTATTTATTTACACTTTATGCAAGACAACCGTGAACTGCAGGATGGTAAGTAAGAACCCTGTAGCCTTCTTTTTATTGCCCGTAATGAGTTGTGTTAGATGACAATATCTGAATCTTTTTTCTTTTGAAGTGGATCCTGAAGTAGTTTACTCAAGATTACCTCTCAAACTACATGATTGGCGGCCGGCCATCACAAGGGGTTGGACTAGAGTCCTGCATGCCTTCTGCATCCAGGAGAGCACAATAGGGCCATTCCGCTTCACCTTGTTCAGCAACTGGAATGTCTGTCGCCTCTTTCTTTACCCTCTGTAATAGTACAAGTATAGAACCCTGGTAAATCATTCTTTATTCGGTGCTTATGTAATTCTTAAACATGTGTACCTGTGACGAATAATGCATTGGTTGTTTGAACCTGATGGATATGAATAAAGCTATAGCCTACTTTCAAGTTTAAATTAGGTACAATTTGAAATAGCAGCAATTAAATTAGGGCGAAATTACGTTGTGCAGGTCATTACGGCACACATGGTTGGTAAAACACAAACGTTTGCGATATACACCATAATCCGAGACAGTTCACAAAGAGGAAACGTGTGCAAGCATGCACATAGTTGCCGTTTGCAAAGCGTGTGTGATGTCAGACACTATCACATACGGTGCGGGAAAACTAAATGTGTGTGATTGTCTACCCATCATACACGGTTTATAATCATGAACTATTTGTGATGTGCCAGGCATCGTAAAACTCCCGTGCCTAGAATCTGCTTGGAAAACTCGCGTGCTTGGAATCTGCCTGGTTTTAGGCAGAACCACAAAACTCCGACTGCGATGGCAATGCGAGCACAAACGAGTAGCAAGGATGAAGCGTTGGGGATATTCGAGATATCGGAAATGGTTATATAGGGACAACTGTATGCATCAAGGCTCCCTATCCCCGACAGTTTCTGGGTCGTGTCGGAAGGACCCCCCTAACGCCCACACTCACTTGGCGACGGTTCCAAATGCCCTCGCGGAAAGGAGTGAAAACCGTTTGTTTAGGACCGACGCGCACCAGTGAATGAGCTAGTTGCGGGATGATGTATTATGGAACGAGTAAAGAGACTTGCCGGTAACGAGATTGAACTAGGTATGATGATACCGACGATCGAATCTCGGACAAGTAACATACCGAAGACAAAGGGAATGTTTGACCGATAAAGATCTTCTTAGAATATGTAGGAACCATTATGAGCATCCAGGTTCCGCTATTGGTTATTGACCAGAGATGTGTCTCGGTCATGTCTACATAGTTCTCGAACCCATAGGGTCCGCACGCTTAACGTTTGATGACAATTTATATTATGTGTTTTGGTGACTGGAGTTTGTTTGGAGTCCCGGATGAGATCACAGACATGACAAGGAGTCTCGAAATGGTCGAGAGGTAAAGATTCATATATTGAAAGGTTATATACGGACACCGGAATGGTTCTGAAGAGGTTCGGGAAGAGGTTCGGGGATTTTTTGGAGTACCGGGAGGTTACCGGAACCCCTCGGGAAAGTTAATGGGCCTCATGGGACATAGTGGAGAGAGGGAGCTAGGCCATAAGAGGTGGCGCCCCCCCTTGCCCAATCCGAATTGGACAAGGGGTGGGGGGCGCGGCCCGCCTTTCCTTCTCCCTCTCCCCCTCTTTCCCCTTTCCCCCTCTCCGTTGGAAGGAAGGGGGAGCCGACTAGGACTAGGAGTCCTAGTGGGACTCCCCCCACTTGGCACGCCCCTAGGGCTGGCCGGCCTCCCCCTCCTCCTTTATATACGGGGGCAGGGGGGCACCCCAAGGCACATCAATTGTTCTCTTAGCCGTGTGCGGTGCCCCCATCCATAGTTTACTCCTCCGGTCATAGCGTGGTAATGCTTAGGCGAAGCCCTGCACGGATTACATCACCATCACCGTCACCACGCCGTTGTGCTGACGGAACTCTCTCTCGACCCTCTGCTGGATCAAGAGTTCGAGGGACGTCATCGAGCTGAACGTGTGCTGAACTCGGAGGTGTCATACGTTTGGTACTAAGATCGTTTGGATCGTGAAGACATTCGACTACATCAACCGCCTTAACCAAACGCTTCCGCTTTCGGTCTACGAGGATATGTGGACACACTCTTCCCTCTCGTTGCTATGCATCTCCTAGATATATCTTGCGTGAGCGTAGGAATTTTTTTGAAATTGCATGCTATGTTCCCCAACAGTGGCATCCGAGCTAGGTCTATGCGTCGATGATATGCACGAGTAGAACACAAAGAGTTGTGGGTGATAATAGTCATACTGCTTACCACCAACGTATTACTTTGATTCGGCGGTATTGATGGATGAAGCGGCCCGGACCAACATTACATGACCACGTTCAAGAGACCGGTTCTACCGACGTGCTTTGCGCGCAGGTGGCTGGTGGGTGTCTGTTTCTCCAACTTTAGTTGAATCGAGTTTGACTACGGACGGTCCTTGTTGAAGGTTAAAACAGTACACTTGACAAAAAATCTTTGTGGTTTTGATGCGTAGGTAAGAACGGTTCTTGCTAGAAGCCTGTAGTAGCCACGTAAAACTTGCAACAACAAAGTAGAGGACGTCTGACTTGTTTTTGCAGGGCATGTTGTGATGTGATATCGTCAAGACGTGATGAGATATAAAATGCAATCGCCATGTAATTGCTTTACTTTATCAATAAGCGGTAGCGATAGTCGTAGAAGCAATAGCTGGCGAGACGACAATGACGCTGCGATGGAGATCAAGGTGTCAAACCGGTGACGATGGAGATCATGACTGTGCTTTGGAGATGGAGATCAAAGGCACAAGATGATGATGACCATATCATGTCACATATTTTGCTTGCATGTGATGTTTATCTTTTATGCATCTTATTTTGCTTAGTACGGCGGTAGCATTATAAGATGATCCCTCACCAAATTTCAAGGTATAAGTGTTCTCCCTGAGTATGCACCGTTGCTACAGTTCATCGTGCCGAGACACCACGTGATGATCAGGTGTGATAAGCTCTACGTTCACATACAACGGGTGCAAGCCAGTTTTGCACATGCAGAATACTCAGGTTAAACTTGACGAGCCTAGCATATGCAGATATGGCCTCAGAACACTGAGACCGAAAGGTCGAACAAGAATCATATAGTAGATATAATCAACATAGAGATGTTCACCATCGGAAACTACTCCATCTGACGTGATGATCGGACATGGTTTAGTTGATATGGATCACATGATCATTTAGATGACTAGAGGGATGTCTATCTAAGTCGGAGTTCTTAAGTAATATGATTAATTGAACTTTAATTTATCATGAACTTAGTCCTGATACTTTCTGCAAATCTATGTTGTTGTAGATCAATGGCCCGTGCTACTGTTCCCTTGAATTTTAATGTGTTCCTAGAGAAAGCTAAGTTGAAAGATGATGGTAGCAACTACACGGACTGGGTCCGTAACTTGAGGATTATCCTCATTGCTGCACAGAAGAATTACGTCCTGGAAGCACCGCTAGGTGCAAGGCCCGCTGCAGGAGCAACTTCAGACGTTATGAACATCTGGCAAGCTAAAGCTGATGACTACTCGATATATAGTTCAGTGTGCCATGCTTTACGGCTTAGAATCGGGACTTCAAATATGTTTTGAACGTCATGCAGCATATGAGATGTTACAGGAGTTGAAGTTAATATTTCAAGCAAATGCCCGAGTTGAGACATATGAAGTCTCCAACAAGTACTATAGCTGCAAGATGGAGGAGAATAGTTCTGTCAGTGAACACATACTCAGAATGTCTGGGTACCATAACCACTTGACTCAACTGGGATTTAATCTTCCTGATGATAGTGTCATTGACAGAGTTCTTTAATCACTGCCACCAAGCTATAAAGGCTTCGTGATGAACTATAACATGCAAGGGATGGAAAAGACAATTCCCGAGCTCTTCGCAATGCTTAAGGCTGCGGAGGTAGAAATCAAGATGGAGCATCAAGTGTTCATGGTTAACAAGGCCACTAGTTTCAAGAAAAAGGGCAAAGGGAAGAAGGGGAACTTCAAAAATAATAGCAAGCAAGTTGCTGCTCCCGGGAAGAAGCCCAAGTCTGGACCTAAGCCCGAAATTGAGTGCTTCTACTGCAAAGGGACTGGTCACTGGAAGCAGAACTGCCCCAAGTATTTGGCGGATAAGAAGGATGTCAAAGTGTAAGGTATATTTGATATACATGTTATTGATGTGTACCTTACTAATGCTTGTAGTAGCGCCTGGGTATTTGATACTGGTTCTGTTGCTCATATTTGCAACTCGAAACAGGAGCTACGGATTAAACGAAGATTGGCTAAGGATGAGGTGACGATGCACGTCGGAAATGGTTCCAAGGTCAATGTGATCTCTGTCGGCACGCTACCTCTACATCTACCTTCGGGATTAGTTTTAGACCTGAATAATTGTTATTTGGTGCCAGCGTTGAGCATGAACATTATATCTGGATCTTGTTTGATGCGGGACGGTTATTCATTTAAATCAGAGAATAATGGTTGTTCTATTTATATGAGTAATATCTTTTATGGTCATGCACCCTTGATGAGTGGTCTATTTTTGTTGAATCTCGATTGTAGTGATACACATATTAATAATATTGAAGCCAAAAGATGCAAAGTTAATAATGATAGTGCAACTTATTTGTGGCACCGCATTTGGGTCATATTGGTGCAAAGCACATGAAGAAACTCCATGCTGATGGACTTTTGGAATCACTTGATGCCTGCGAACCATGCCTCATGGGCAAGATGACTCAGACTCCGTTCTCGGGAACAATGGAGCGAGCAACTGACTTATTGGAAATAATACATACGGATGTATGCGGTCCAATGAGTGTTGAGGCTCGCGGCGGGTATCGTTATTTTTTGACCTTCACACATGATTTGAGCAGATATGGGTATATCTACATGATGAAACATAAGTCTAAAACATTTGAAAAGTTGAAAGAATTTCAGAGTGAAGTGGACAATTATCGTAACAAGAAAATAAAGTTTCTACGATCTGATCATGGAGGTGACTATTTGAGTTATGAGTTTGGTCTTCATTTGAAACAATGTGGAATATTTTTGCAACTCACGCCACCTGGAACACCACAGCGTAATGGTGTGTCCGAACGTCGTAACCGTACTTTATTAGATTTGGTGCAATCTATGATGTCTCTTACCAATTTACAACTATCGCTTTGGGGTTATGCTTTAGAGACGGCTGCATTCACGTTAAATAGGGCACCATTTAAATCCATTGAGACGACTCCATATGAACTGTAGTTTGGCAAGAAACATAAGCTGTCGTTTCTTAAAGTTTGGGGCTGCGGTGCTTATGTGAAAAAGCTTCAACCTGATAAGCTCAAACCCAAAACGGAGAAATGTGTCTTCATAGGATACCCAAAGGAAATTTTTGGGTACACCTTCTATCACAAATCCGAAGGCAAGATATTCGTTGCTATGAATGGATCCTTTCTAGAGAAGGAGTTTCTCTCGAAATAAGTGAGTGGGAGGAAAGTAGAACTTACTGAGGTAATTGTACCTTCTCCCGAATTGGAAAGTAGTTCATCACAGAAATCAGTTCCAGGGATTCCTACAACAATTAGTGAGGAAGCTAATGATGATGATCATGAAACTTCGGATCAAGTTACTACCGAACCTCGTAGGTCAACCAGAGCATGATCCGCACCAGAGTGGTACGGTAATCCTGTTCTGGAAGTCATGTTACTAGACCATGATGAACCTACGAACTATGAGGAAGCGACGATGAGCCCAGATTCCGCAAAATGGCTTGAGGCCATGAAATCTGAGATGGGGTCCATGTATGAGAATAAAGTGTGGACTTTGGTTGACTCGCCCGATGATTGGCAAGCCATAGAGAATAAATGGATCTTCAAGAAGAAGACTGACGCTGACGGTAATGTTACTGTCTACAAAGCTTGACTTGTTGCAAAAGGTTTTCGACAAGTTCAAGGAGTTGACTACGATGAGACCTTCTCACCCGTAGCGATGCTTAAGTCTGTCCGAATCATGTTAGCAATTGCCGCATTTTATGATTATGAAATTTGGCAAATGGATGTCAAAACAGCATTCCTTAATGGATTTCTTAAAGAAGAGTTGTATATGATGCAACCAGAAGGTTTTGTCGATCCTAAAGGTGCTAAAAAGTGTGCAAGCTCCAGCGATCCATTTATGGACAGGTGCAAGCCTCTCGGAATTGGAATATACACTTTGATAGTGTGATCAAGGCATATGGTTTTATACATACTTTTTGGAGAAGCCTATATTTACAAGAAAGGGAGTGGGAGCTTTGTAGCATTTCTAATATTATATGTGGATGACATATTGTTGATTGGAAATAATACAGAATTTTTGGATAGCATAAAAGGACACTTGAATAAGAATTTTTCAATGAAAGACCTCGGTGAAGCTGCTTATATATTGGGCATCAAGATCTATAGAGATAGATCAAGACGCTTAATTGGACTTTCACAAAGCACATACCTTGATAAAGTTTTGAAGAAGTTCAAAATGGATCAGTCAAAGAAAGGGTTCTTGCCTGTGTTACAAGGTGTGAAGTTGAGTCAGACTCAATGCCCGACCACTGCAGAAGATAGAGACAAAATGAAAGTTGTTCCCTATGCCTCAGCCATAGGTTCTATCATGTATGCAATGTTGTGTACCAGACCTGATGTGTGCCTTGCTATAAGTTTAGCAGGGACGTACCAAAGTAATCCAGGAGTGGATCACTGGACAACGGTCAAGAACATCCTGAAATACCTGAAAAGGACTAAGGATATGTTTCTCGTTTATGGAGGTGACAAAGAGGTTGTCATAAATGGTTACGTCGATGCAAGCTTTGACACTTTTCCGGATGACTCTAAGCCACAAACCGGATACGTATTTATATTGAATGGTGGAGCTGTGAGTTGGTGCAGTTCCAAGCAGAGCGTCGTGGCGGGATCTACGTGTGAAGCGGAGTACATAGATGCTTCGGAAGCAACGAATGAAGGAGTCCCGATGAAGGAGTTCATATCCGATCTAGGTGTCATACCTAGTGCATCGGGTCCAATGGAAATCTTTTGTGACAATACTGGAGCAATAGCCTTGGCGAAGGAATCCAAATTTCACAAGAGAACCAAACACATCAACAGACGCTTCAATTCCATCCGCGATCAAGTCAAGGAGGGAGACATAGAGATTTGCAAAATACATACAGATCTGAATGTTGTAGACCCGTTGACTAAGCCTCTTCCACGAGCAAAACATGATCAGCACCAAGACTCCATGGTGTTAAAATCATTACTATGTAATCTAGATTATTGAGTCTAGTGCAAGTGGGAGACTGAAGGAAATACGCCCTAGAGGCAATAATAAAGTTGTTATTTATATTTCCTTATATCATGATAAATGTTTATTATTCATGCTAGAATTGTATTAACTGGAAATTTAGTACATGTGTGAATACATAGACAAACAGAGTGTCCCTAGTATGCCTCTACTTGACTAGCTCGTCAATCAAAGATGGTTAAGTTTCCTGACCATAGACATGTGTTGTCATTTGTTGAACGGGATCACATCATTAGAGAATGATGTGATGGACAAGACCCATCCGTTAGCTTAGCATAATGATCGTTAAGTTTTATTGCTATTTCTTTCTTCATGACTTATACATATTCCTCTGACTATGAGATTATGCAACTCCTGAATACCGGAGGAACACCTTGTGTGCTATCAAACATCACAACGTAACTGGGTGATTATAAAGATGCTCTACGTACAGGTGTCTCTGAAGGTGTTTGTTGGTTGGCATAGATCGAGATTATGATTTGTCACACCGAGTATCGGAGAGGTATCTCTGGGCCCTCTTGGTAATGCACATCACTATAAGCCTTGCAAGCAATGTGACTAATGAGTTAGTTGTGGGATGATGTATTATGGAACGAGTAAAGAGACTTGCAGGTAACGAGATTGAACTAGGTATGATGATACTGATGATTGAATCTCGGGCAAGTAACATACCGATGACAAAGGGAATAACATATGTTGTTTATGCGGTTTGACCGATAAAGATCTTCCTAGAATATGTAGGAACCAATATGAGCATCCAGGTTCCGCTATTGATTATTGACCGGAGATGTGTCTCGGTCATGTCTACATAGTTCTCGAACCCGTAAGGTTCGCACGCTTAACGTTCGATGACGATTTATATTATGAGTTATGTGTTTTGGTGTCCGAAGTTTGTTCAGTGTCCCGGATGAGATCACGGACATTACGAGGTGTCTCGAAATGGTCGAGAGGTAAAGATTCATATATTGGAAGGTTATATACGGACACCGGAATGGTTCCAAAAAGGTTCGGGGATTTTTCGGAGTACCGGGAGGTTAACGGAACCCCCCGGGAAAGATAATGGGCCTCATGGGCCATAGTGGAGGTAGGGAGGTAGGCCACAAGAGGTGGCGTGCGCCCCCCCCCCCCCCTTGTCCAATCCGAATTGGACAAGGGGTGGGGGGCGCGGCCCCCCTTTCCTTCTCCCTCTCCCCCTCTTTCCCCTTCCCCCCTCTCCGTTGGAAGGAAGGGGGAGCCGACTAGGAGTAGGAGTCCTAGTGGGACTCCCCCACTTGGCGCGCCCACTAGGGCCGGCCGGCCTCCCCCCTCCTCCTTTATATACGGGGGCAGGGGGCACCCCAAGGCACATCAATTGTTCTCTTAGCCGTGTGCGGTGCCCCCTCCACAGTTTACTCCTCCGATGATAGTGTCGTAGTGCTTAGGCGAAGCCCTGCGCGGATCACATCACCATCACCGTCACCACCCCGTTGTGCTGACGGAAGTCTCTCTCGACCCTCTGCTGGATCAAGAGTTCGAGGGACGTCATCGAGCTAAACTTTTACTGAACTCGGAGGTGCCTTACGTTCGGTACTAAGATCGGTTGCATTGTGAAGACGTTCGACTACATCAACCGCGTTAACCTAACGCTTCCGCTTTCGGTCTACGAGGGTACGTGGACACAATCTCCCCTCTTGTTGCTATGCATCTCCTAGATAGATCTTGTGTGAGCGTAGGAATTTTTTTGAAATTGCATGCTACGTTCCCAAGACTAAGTAGGCCGAATCCTACTTGGGGTGCCACCCCAATTCGGCCCCTCCCTTGCTTGTTTTGGCACTAGGAGAAGGAAGGAGGAGGTGGCTCCCCCCTTTCCTTTCTCCCTTGAGAAGGGGGAGGAAAGAGGGGCTAGCCCTCCTCCCTTGCCTTCCCTAGGGCTGGCCGGCCTGGTAGAGGGGCACACCAACCCCCTGTGGGCAGGTCTGTCCCTCCCTAGGCCCATTAAGCCCATATAGCTTGCCGGGGGTTGCCCGGAACCCCTTCCGGTGACCCGATACGTACCCGGTACCCCTGGAACTATGTAGACATGACCGAGACACCTCTCCGGTCAATAACCAACGGCGGAACCTAGATGCTCATATTGGTTCCTACATATTCTATGATGATCTTTATAGGTTAAACCGTAATGACAACATACGTTATTCCCTTTGTCATCGGCATGTTACTTGCCCGAGATTCGATCATCGGTATCTTCATACCTAGTTTAATCTCATTCCGGCAAGTCTCTTTACTTGTTTTGTAATGCATCATCCCGCAACTAAATCATTAGTCACATTGCTTGCAAGGCTTATCATGATGTGCATTACCGAGAGGGCCCGGACATACCTCTCCGATACTCGGAGTGACAAATCCTAATCTCGATCTATGCCAACCCAACAAACACCTTCGGAGATACCTTTAGAGCATCTTTATAATCACCCAGTTACGTTGTGACGTTTGATAGCACACAAGGTATTCCTCCGGTATTCAGGAGTTGCATAATCTCATAGTCGAAGGAACATGCTAAGCTAACGGATGGGACTTGTCCATCACATCATTCTCCTAATGATGTGATCCCGTTTATCAAATGACAACACATGTCTATGCTTAGGAAACTTAACCATCTTTGATTAACGAGCTAGTCTAGTAGAGGCTTACTAGGGACACTGTGTTTTGTCTATGTATCCACACATGTATCAAGTTTCCGGTTAATACAATTCTAGCAAGAATAATAAACATTTATCATGATATAAGGAAATATAAATAACAACTTTATTATTGCCTCTAGGGCATATTTCCTTCACTCTATAGGTCGGGGGTGGCGAGGTTCATCGACCTTTGCTCCTGCGACGACTTCGAGTCTAACGGGCATGAAGGTGGCGAGGTCGATGGTGACGACATGGGCCAAGGCAGTGGTGGCAAAGCGGGCGAGCTCTAATGCATATCTGAACATCACTAGCCCCTCATCATTGACCGGTCATGGACCACGCATCAGTGATGATCATTATAAGTAACCGGCCACCCATCGCTCGTTTGTGATAATGATATTTCCCCTTGGCTCGATGCTTATGACAAGCCGGTCTTAATTTGACCCATCAATGATAGATCGTCCCGATGGTGCCGTTGAATTGATTGTCATCACTGACCGACTACTGTGGTTGAACGGTCTGTGTAGTTCTTGAATGAAATATGCCCTAGAGGCAATAATAAAGTTGTTATTTATATTTCCTTATATCATGATAAATGTTTATTATTCATGCTAGAATTGTATTAACAGGAAACTTGATACATGTGTGGATACATAGACAAAACACAGTGTCCCTAATAAGCCTCTATTAGACTAGCTCGTTAATCAAAGATGGTTAAGTTTCCTAACCATAGACATGTGTTGTCATTTCATGAACGGGATCACATATTTAGGAGAATGATGTGATGGACAAGACCCATCCGTTAGCTTAGCATAATGATCGTTAAGTTTTATTGCTATTGCTTTCTTCATGGCATATACATATTCCTTTGACTATGAGATTATGCAACTCCTGGATACCGGAGGAATACCTTGTGTGCTATCAAACGTCACAACATAACTGGGTGATTATAAATATGCTCTCCAGGTATCTCCGAAGGTGTTTGTTGGGTTGGCATAGATCAAGACTAGGATTTTTCACTCCGAGTATCGGAGAGGTATCTCTGGGCCCTCTCGGTAATGCACATCATAACAAGCCTTGCAAGCAATGTGACTAATGAGTTAGTTGCGGGATGATGTATTACAGAACGAGTAAAGAGACTTGCCGGTAACGATATTGAACTAGGTATGAGGATACCGACGATCGAATCTCGGGCAAGTAACATACCGATGACAAAGGGAATTACATATGTTGTCATTGCGGTACGACCGATAAAGATCTTCACAGAATATGTAGGAACCAATATGAGCATCCAGGTTCCGCTGTTGGTTATTGAGCATCCAGGAACGTAGTAATTTCAAACAATTTCCTACGCACACACATGATCATGGTGATGCATAGCAACGAGAGGGGAGAGTGTTGTCCACGTACCCTCGTAGACAGAAAGCAGAAGCGTTAGCACAATGCGGTTGATGTAGTCGTACGTCTTCACGATCCGACCGATCCAAGTACCGAACGTACGACACCTCTGAGTTCAGCACACGTTCAGCTCGATGACGTCCCGTGAACTCCGATCCAGCAGAGCTTCATGGGAGAGTTCCGTCATCACGACGGCGTGGTGACGATGATGATGTTGCTACCGACACAGGGCTTCGCCTAAGCACCGCTACGATATGACCGAGGTGGAATATGGTGGAGGGGGCACCGCACACGGCTGGAATAGATCAATCGATCAACTTGTGTGTCTAGAGGTGCCCCCTGCCCACGTATATAAAGGACCAGGGGGAGGAGGCGGCCGGCCAGGAGGAGGGCACGCCAGGGAGTAGGACTCCCTCTTTTCCTATTTGGAGTAGGAGCGGGAAAGGAAGGGAAGGAGAGAGGAGGAAGGAAAGGGGGCGCCGCCCCCTCCTTGTCCAATTCGGACTAGAGGGGGAGGGGGCGCGCGGCCAGCCCTAGCCGCCCCTCCTCTTCTCCACTAAGGCCCATCTTGGCCCATTAAACTCCCCGGGGGGTTCCAGTAACCCCCCGGTACTACGGTATATGTCCGAAACTCCCCGAAACCATTCCGGTGTCCGAACATAGTCGTCCAATATATCGATCTTTATGTCTCGACCATTTCGAGACTCCTCGTCATGTCCGTGATCATATCCAGGACTCCAAACTACCTTTGGTACATCAAAACACAAAACTCATAATACCGACCGTCATCTAACTTTAAGCGTGCGGACCCTACGGGTTCGAGAACTATGTAGACATGACCGAGACACGTCTCCGGTCAATAACCAATAGCGGAACCTGGATGCTCATATTGGCTCCTACATATTCTACGAAGATCTTTATCGGTCAAACCGCATAACAACATACGTTGTTCCCTTTGTTATCGGTATGTTACTTGCCCGAGATTCGATCATCGGTATCTCAATACCTAGTTCAATCCCGTTACCGGCAAGTCTCTTTACTCGTTCCGTAATACATCATCCCGCAACTAACTCGTTAGTTACAATGCTTGCAAGGCTTATAGTGATGTGCATTATTGAGTGTGCCCAGAGGTACCTCTCCGACAATCAGAGTAACAAATCCTAATCTCGAAATACGCCAACCCAACATGTACCTTTGGAGACACCTGTAGAGCACCTTTATAATCACCCAGTTACGTTGTGACGTTTGGTAGCACACAAAGTGTTCCTCCGGTAAACGGGAGTTGCATAATCTCATAGTCATAGGAACATGTATAAGTCATGAAGAAAGCAATAGCAACATACTAAACGATCAAGTGCTAAGCTAACAGAATGGGTCAAGTCAATCATATCATTCTCCTAATGATGTGACCCCGTTAATCAAATGACAACTCATGTCTATGGCTAGGAAACATAACCATCTTTCATCAACGAGCGAGTCTAGTAGAGGCATACTAGTGACACTCTGTTTGTCTATGTATTCACACACGTATCATGTTTCCGGTTAATACAATTCTAGCATGAATAATAAACATTTATCATGATATGAGGAAATAAATAATAACTTCATTATTGCCTCTAGGGCATATTTCCTTCAGTCTCCCACTTGCACTAGAGTCAATAATCTAGATTACACAGTAATGATTCTAACACCCATTGAGTTTTGGTGCTGATCATGTGTTGCCCGTGGAAGAGGCTTAGTCAACGGGTCTGCAACATTTAGATCCGTATGTATCTTGCAAATCTCTATGTCTCCCACCTGGACTTGGTCCCGGATGGAATTGAAGCGTCTCTTGATGTGCTTGGTCCTCTTGTGAAATCTGGATTCCTTTGCCAAGGCAATTGCACCAGTATTGTCACAAAAGATTTTCATTGAACCCGATGCACTAGGTATGACACCTAGATCGGATATGAACTCCTTCATCCAGACTCCTTCATTTGGTACTTCCGAAGCAGCTATGTACTCCGCTTCACACGTAGGTCCCGCCACGACGCTTTGTTTAGAACTGCACCAACTGACAGCTCCACCGTTCAATGTAAACACGTATCCGGTTTGCGATTTAGAATCGTCCGGATCAGTGTCAAAGCTTGCATCGACGTAACCATTTACGACTAGCTCTTTGTCACCTCCATAAACGAGAAACATATCCTTAGTCCTTTTCAGGTATTTCAGGATGTTCTTGACCGCTGCCAGTGATCCACTCCTGGATTACTTTGGTACCTTCCTGCTAGACTAATAGCAAGACACACATCAGGTCTGGTACACAGCATTTCATACATGATAGAGCCTATGGCTGAAGCATAGGGAACATCTTTCATTTTCTCTCTATCTTCTGCAGTGGTCGGGCATTGAGTCTGACTCAACTTCACACCTTGCAACACAGGCAAGAACCCTTTCTTTGCTTGATCCATTTTGAACTTCTTCAAAATTTTGTCAAGGTATGTGCTTTGTGAAAGTCCAATTAAGCGTGTTGATCTATCTCTATAGATTTTGATGCCCAATATGTAAGCAGCTTCACCGAGGTCTTTCATTGAAAAACTCTTATTCAAGTATCCTTTTATGCTATCCAGAAATTCTATATCATTTCCAATCAACAATATGTCATCCACATATAAGATTAGAAATGCTACAGAGCTCCCACTCACTTTCTTGTAAATACAGGCTTCTCCAAAGGTCTGTATAAATCCATATTCTTTCATCACACTATCAAAGCGTTTATTCCAACTCCGAGAGGCTTGCACCAGTCCATAAATGGATCGATGGAGCTTGCACACTTTGTTAGCACCCTTTGGATCGATAAAACCTTAGGTTGCATCATATGCAACTCTTCTTCCAGAAATCCATTCAGGAATGCAGTCTTTACATCCATTTGCCAAATTTGATAATCATAAAATGCGGCAATTGCTAACATGATTCGGACGGACTTAAGCATCGCTACGGGTGAGAAGGTCTCATCGTAGTCAACTCCTTGAACTTGTCGAAAACCTTTCGCAACAAGTCGAGCTTTGTAGACAGTAACATTACCGTCAGCGTCTGTCTTTTTCTTGAAGATCCATTTATTTTCGATGGCTTGCCGATCATCGGGCAAGTCAACCAAAGTCCACACTTTGTTCTCATACGTGGATACCATCTTAGATTTCATGGCCTCAAGCCATTTCGCGGAATCTGGGCTCACCATCGCTTCTTCATAGTTCGTAGGTTCGTCATGGTCTAGTAAAATGACCTCCAGAACAGGATTACCATACCACTCTGGTGCGGATCTTACTCTGGTTGACATACGAGGTTCAGTAGTAACTTGATCTGAAGTTTCATGATCAATATCATTAGCTTCCTCACTAATTGGTGTAGATGTCACAGGAACCGGTTTCTTTGATGAACTACTTTCCAATGAGGGAGCAGGTACAGTTACCTCATCAAGCTCTACTTTCCTCCCACTCACTTCTTTCGAGAGAAACTCCTTCTCTAGGAAGGATCCAAATTTAGCAACAAAAGTCTTCCCTTCAGATCTGTGATAGAAGGTGTACCCAACAGTTTCCTTTGGGTATCCTATGAAGACACATTTCTCCGATTTGGGTTCGAGCTTATCAGGTTGAAGCTTTTTCACATAAGCATCGCAGCCCCAAACTTTAAGAAACGACAACTTTGGTTTCTTGCCAAACCACAGTTCATAAGGCGTTGTCTCAACGGATTTCGATGGTGCCCTATTTAACATGAATGCAGCCGTCTCTAAAGCAAGACCCCAAAATGATAGCGGTAAATCAGTAAGAGACATCATAGATCGCACCATATCTACTAAAGTACGATTACGACGTTCGGAAACACCATTACGCTGTGGTGTTCCGGGTGGCGTGAGTTGCGAAACTATTCCGCATTGTTTCAAATGTAGACCAAACTCGTAACTCAAATATTCTCCTCCACGATCAGATCGTAGAAACTTTATTTTCTTGTTATGATGATTTTCCACTTCACTCTGAAATTCTTTGAACTTTTCAAATGTTTCAGACTTATGTTTCATTAAGTAGATATACCCATATCTGCTCAAATCATCTGTGAAGGTGAGAAAATAACAATACCTGCCGCGAGCCTCAACATTCATCGGACCACATACAACAGTATGTATGATCTCCAACAAATCTGTTGCTCGCTCCATTGTTCCGGAGAACGGCGTTTTAGTCATCTTGCCCATGAGGCATGGTTCGCAAGTACAAAGTGATTCCAAAAGTCCATCCGTATGGAGTTTCTTCATGCGCTTTACACCAATATGACCTAAACGGCAGTGCCACAAATAAGTTGCACTATCATTATCAACTCTGCATCTTTTGGCTTCAATATTATGAATATGTGTATCACTACTATCGAGATTCAACAAAAATAGACCACTCTTCAAGGGTGCATGACCATAAAAGATATTACTCATATAAATAGAACAAACATTATTCTCTGATTTAAATGAATAACTGTCTCGCATCAAACAAGATCCAGATATAATGTTCATGCTCAATGCTGGCACCAAATAACAATTATTTAGGTCTAAAACTAATCTCGAAGGTAGATGTAGAGGTAGCGTGCCGACCGCGATCACATCGACTTTGGAACCATTTCCCACGCGCATCGTCACCTCGTCCTTAGCCAATCTTAGCTTAATCCGTAGCCCCTGTTTCGAGTTGCAAATATTAGCAACAGAACCAGTATCAAATACCCAGGTACTACTGCGAGCATTAGTAAGGTACACATCAATAACATGTATATCACATATACCTTTGTTCACCTTGCCATCCTTCTTATCCGCCAAATACTTGGGGCAGTTCAGCTTCCAGTGACCAGTCTGCTTGCAGTAGAAGCACTCAATCTCAGGCTTAGGTCCAGACTTGGGTTTCTTCTCTTGAGTAGCAACTTGTTTGCTGTTCTTTTTGAAGTTCCCCTTCTTCTTCCCTTTTCCATTTTTCTTGAAACTGGTGGTCTTGTTGACCATCAACACTTGATGCTCCTTCTTGATTTCTACCTCCGCAGCCTTTAGCATTGCGAAGAGCTCGGCAATTGTCTTATTCGTCCCTTGCATATTATAGTTCATCACGAAGCTCTTGTAGCTTGGTGGTAGTGATTGAAGAATTCTGTCAATGACACTATCATCCCGAAGATTAACTCCCAGTTGAATTAAGTGATTGTTATACCCAGACATTTTGAGTATATGTTCACTGACAGAACTATTCTCCTCCATCTTGCAGTTGTAGAACTTATTGGAGACTTCATATCTCTCAATCCGGGCATTTGCTTGAAGTATTAACTTCAACTCCTGGAACATCTCATATGCTCCATGATGTTCAAAACGTCGTTGAAGTCCCGGTTCTAAGCCGTAAAGCATGGCACACTGAACTATCGAGTAGTCATCAGCTTTGCTCTGCCAGACGTTCATAACATCTGGTGGTGCTCCTGCAGCAGGTCTGGCACCTAGCGGTGCTTCCAGGACGTAATTCTTCTGTGCAGCAATGAGGATAATCCTCAAGTTATGGACCCAGTCCGTGTAATTGCTACCATCATTCCTTTCTCAAGGAACACATTAAAATTCAACGGAACAACAGCACGGGCCATCTATCTACAACAACATAGACAAGCAAGATACTATCAGGTACTAAGTTCATGATAAATTTAAGTTCAATTAATCATATTACTTAAGAACTCCCACTTAGATCGACATCCCTCTAATCATCTAAGTGATCACGTGATCCAAATCAACTAAACCATGTCCGATCATCACGTGAGATGGAGTAGTTTCAATGGTGAACATCACTATGTTGATCATATCTACTATATGATTCACGCTTGACCTTTCGGTCTCAGTGTTCTGAGGCCATATCTGCATATGCTAGGCTCGTCAAGTTTAACCTGAGTATTCCGCGTGTGCAACTGTTTTGCACCCGTTGTATTTGAACGTAGAGCTTATCACACCCGATCATCACGTGGTGTCTCAGCACGAAGAACTTTCGCAATGGTGCATACTCAGGGAGGTGCCGTACGTTCGGTGCTTGATCGGTCGGAACGAGAAGAAGTTCGACTACATCAACCGCGTTGTCAAACGCTTCCATTTTGGTCTAGGAGGGTACGTGGACACACTCTCGCCCTCTCATTGCTATGCATATTCTAGATAGATCTTGCGTGAGCGTAGGAATTTTTTTGAGATTGCATGCTACGTTCCCCAACAGTGACATCCGAGCCAGGTCTATGCGTAGATGATATCCACGAGTAGAACGCAAAGAGTTGTGGGCGGTGATTGTCATACTGCTTACCACCAATGTCTTATTTTGATTCGGCAGTATTATTGGATGAAGCGGCTCGGACCAACCTTACATGACCACGTTCATGAGACCGGTTCCATCGACAGACATGCAACTAGTTTTGCATAAAGGTGGTTGGCGGGTGTCTGTTTCTCCAACTTTAGTTGAATCGAATTTGACTGTGGCCGGTCCTTGTTGAAGGTTAAAACAGCAAACTTGATATATCACCGTTGTGGTTTTGATGCGTAGGTAAGAACGGTTCTTACTAGAAGCCCGTAGCAGCCACGTAAAACTTGCAACAACAAATTAGAGGACGTCTAACTTGTTTTTGCAGGGCATGTTGTGATGTGGTATGGTCAAGACATGATGTGATATACGTTGTTGTATGAGATGATCATGTTTTGTAAAAGTTATCGGCAACTGGCAGGAGCCTTATGGTTGTCGCTTTATTGTATGAAATGCAAACACCATGTAATTGCTTTACTTTATCACTATGCGTTAGCGATAGTTGTAGAAGCAATAGTTGGCGAGACGACCACGACGCTACGATGGAGATCAAGGTGTCAAGCCTGTGACGATGGAGATCATGACGGTGCTTTGGAGATGGAGATCAAAGGCACCAGATGATGATGGCCATATCATGTCACATATTTTGATTGCATGTGATGATTATCTTTGATGCATCTTATTTTGCTTAGTACGGCGGTAGCATTATAAGATGATCCCTTACTAAAATTTCAAGGTATAAGTGTTCTCCCTGAGTATGCACCGTTGCGACAGTTCATCGTGCTGAGACACCACGTGATGAACGGGTGTGATAAGCTCTACGTTTACATACAACGGGTGCAAGACAGTTTTTGCACATGCAGAATACTGATGTCACTTGAAGCTACGTCGATATTTCCCCAAAGAGGAAGGGATGATGCAGCACAGCGGCGGTAGGTATTTCCCTCAGATATGAAACCAAGGTTATCGAACTAGTAGGGGAACAAAGCAACACAACGTAAACAGCCCATGCACACAAATAACAACACCTCGCAACCCGACGTGTTAAAGGGGTTGTCAATCCCTTTCGGGTAGCGGCTCCAGAAATTGCGTGTTGACGGTAGAAAGTTGTAAAAGATTGAATAAATAGATCGCAAATAAAATAAAGTGCAGCAAAGTATTTTTGTATTTTTGGTTTAATAGATCTGAATAAAAAGTGCAAATAAAATAGATCTCAAAGCAAATATATGAGAAAGAAGACCCGGGGGCCGTAGGTTTCACTAGTGGCTTCTCTCGAGAAAGATAGCAAACGGTGGGTAAACAAATTACTGTTGGGCAATTGATAGAACCTCAAATAATTATGATGATATCTAGGAAATGATCATTACATAGGCATCACATCCAAGATTAGTAGACCGACTCCTGCCTGCATCTACTACTATTACTCCACACATCGACCGCTATCCAGCATGCATCTAGAGTATTAAGTTCATAAGAACAGAGTAACGCTTTAAGCAAGATGACATGATGTAGAGGGATAAATTCATGCAATATGATAAAAACCCCATCTTGTTATCCTCGATGGCAACAATACAATACATGCCTTGTTGCCCCTACTGTCACTGGGAAAGGACACCGCAAGATTGAACCCAAAGCTAAGCACTTCTCCCATTGCAAGAAAGATCAATCTAGTAGGCCAAACCAAACTGATAATTTGAAGAGACTTGCAAAGATAACCAATCATACATAAAAGAATTCAGAAGATTGAAATATTGTTCATAGATAAACTTGATCATAAACCCACAATTCATCGGTCTCAACAAACTCACCGCAAAAGAAGATTACATCGAATAGATCTCCACGAGAGAGGGGGAGAACATATTATTGAGATCCAAAAAGAGAGAGGAAGCCATCTAGCTAATAACTATGGACCCGAAGGTCTGAGGTAAACTACTCACACTTCATCGGAGAGGCTATGGTGTTGATGTAGAAGCCCTCCGTGATCGATGCCCCCTCCGGCGGAGCTCCGGAACAGGCCCCAAGATGGGATCTCGTGGGTACAGAAGGTTGCGGCGGTGGAATTAGGTTTTTGGCTCCGTATCTGATCGTTTCGGGGTACGTAGGTATATATAGGAGGAAGGAGTACGTCGGTGGAGCAACGTGGGGCCAACGAGGGTGGAGGGCGCGCCCAGGGGGGTAGGCGTGCCCCCCTACCTCGTGGCTTCCTGGTAGCTTTCTTGACGTAGGATCCAAGTCCTCTGGATCATGTTCGTTCCAAAAATCACGTTCCCGAAGGTTTCATTCCGTTTGGACTCCGTTCGATATTCTTTTTCTGCGAAACTCTGAAATAGGCAAAAAACAACAATTCTGGGCTGGGCCTCCGGTTAATAGGTTAGTCCCAAAAATAATATAAAAGTGAATAATAAAGCCCAATAATGTCCAAAACAGAAGATAATATAGCATGGAGCAATCAAAAATTATAGATACGTTGGAGACGTATCAAGCATCCCCAAGCTTAATTCCTGCTCGTCCTCGAGTAGGTAAATGATAAAAACAGAATTTTTGATGTGGAATGCTACTTGGCATAATTTCAATGTAATTCTTCTTAATTGTGGTATGAATATTCAGATCCGAAAGATTCAATATAAAAGTTCAATATTGACATAAAAATAATAATACTTCAAGCATACTAACTAAGCAATTATGTCCTCTCAAAATAACATGGCCAAAGAAAGTTCATCCCTACAAAATCATATAGTTTAGTCATGCTCCATTTTCATCACACTAGAATGCTCTCATCATGCACAAGCCCGATGATAAGCCAAGCAATTGTTTCATACTTTAGTAATCTCAAACTTTTTCAACCTTCACGCAATACATGAGCGTGAGCCATGGATATAGCACTATGGGTGGAATAGAGTATGATGATGGGGGTTATGTGGAGAAGACAAAAAAGGAGAAAGTCTCACATCAACGAGGCTAATCAATGAGATATGGAGATGCCCATCGATTGATGTTAATGCAAGGAGTAGGGATTGCCATGCAACGGATGCACTAGAGCTATAAATATATGAAAGCTCAACAAAAGAAACTAAGTGGGTGTGCATCCAACTTGCTTGCTCACGAAGACCTAGGGCAATTGAGGAGGCCCATTGTTGGAATATACAAGCCAAGTTCTATAATGAAAAATTCCCACTAGTATATGAAAGTGACAAAACAAGAGACTCTCTATCATGAAGATTATGGTGCTACTTTGAAGCACAAGTGTGGTAAAAGGATAGTAACATTGTCCCTTCTCTCTTTTTCTCTCATTTTTTTGGGCCTTCTCTTTTTTATGGCCTTTCTCTCTTTTTTTAAATATTCCTCACTTGGGACAATGCTCTAGAAAATGATGATCATCACACTTCTATTTATTTACAACTCAATGATTACAACTTGATACTAGAACAAAGTATGACTCTATATGAATGCGTCCGGCGGTGTACCGGGATATGTAATGAACCAAGAGTGACATGTATGAAATAATTATGAACAGTGGCTTTGCCACAAATACTATGTCAACTACATGA
Organism: Triticum aestivum; assembly: GCF_018294505.1. NCBI lineage: Eukaryota > Viridiplantae > Streptophyta > Magnoliopsida > Poales > Poaceae > Triticum > Triticum aestivum. The sequence continues at coordinate 531,898,848 of NC_057808.1, read as the reverse complement.
TCATGCAAAGCAATATGACAATGATGAACGTGTCATGATAAACGGAATGGTGGAAAGTTGCATGGCAATATATCTCGGAATGGTTATGGAAATGCCATAATAGGTAGGTATGGTTGCTGTTTTGAGGAAGATATAAGGAGGTTTATGTGTGAAAGAGCGTATCATATCACGGGGATTGGATGCACCGGCGAAGTTTGCACCAACTCTCAATGTGAGAAAGGGCAATGCACGGTACCGAAGAGGCTAGCAACGATGGAAAGGTGAGAGTGCGTATAATCCATGGACTCAACATTAGTCATAAAGAACTCACATACTTATTGCAAAAATCTACAAGTCATCAAAAACCAAGCACTATGCGCATGCTCCTAGGGGAATAGATTGGTAGGAAAAGACCATCGCTCGTCCCCGACCGCCACTCATAAGGAGGACAATCAAAGAACACGTCATGTTTCAAATTTGTTACATAACGTTTACCATACGTGCATGCTACGAGACTTGCAAACTTCAACACAAGTATTTCTCAAACTCACAACTACTCAACCAGCACAACTCTGATATCACTACCTCCATATCTCAAAACAATCATCAAGCATCAAACTTCTCTTAGTATTCAACACACTCATAAGAAAGTTTTTACTAATCTTGAATACCTAGCATATTAGGATTATTTAAGCAAATTACCATGCTACTTAAGACTCTCAAAATAATATAAGTGAAGCATGAGAGATCAATAGTTTCTATAAAACAAATCGACCACCATGCTCTAAAAGATATAAGTGAAGTACTAGAGCAAAAACTATATAACTCAAAAGATATAAGTGAAGCACATAGAGTATTCTAATAATTTCCGAATCATGTGTGTCTCTCTCAAAAGGTGTGTACAGCAAGGATGATTGTGGTAAACTAAAAAGCAAAGACTCAAATCATACAAGACGCTCCAAGCAAAACACATATCATGTGGTGAATAAAAATATAGCTCCAAGTAAAGTTACCGATGGAAGTAGACGAAAGAGGGGATGCCTTCCGGGGCATCCCCAAACTTTGGCTTTTCGGTGTCCTTAGATTATCTTGGGGGTGCCATGGGCATCCCCAAGCTTAGGCTCTTGCCACTCCTTGTTCCATAATCCATCAAATCTTTCACCCAAAACTTGGAAACTTCACAACACAATACTTAACAGAAAATCTCGTGAGCTCCCTTAGCGAAAGAAAACAAAAGACCACTTCAAGGTACTGTAATGAACTCATTCTTTATTTATATTTGTGTTAAACCTACTGTATTCCAACTTCTCTATGGTTTATAAACTCTTTTACTAGCCATAGATTCATCAAAATAAGCAAACAACACACGAAAAACAGAATCTGTCAAAAACAGAACAGTCTGTAGTAATCTGTAACTAACGCAAACTTCTGGAACTCCAAAAAATCAGAAAAAATAGGACGGCCTAGGAAATTTGTTTATTGATCAGAAGCAATTGGAATCAATATTTTATCACGTTCTGGTGATTTTTTACAATTATTCTCGTGAACAGAAAGTTTCTGGAATTTTCTGCAAGATCAAATAACTATCATCCAAGAAGATCCTATAGGTTTAACTTGGCACAAACACTAATTAAAACATAAAAACACATCTAACCAGCCGGGATGTTAGAGTTGTGGCCACAATGGTTTTGTGCGAGAGAGTATGAAAACTGAAGAGAGCAACCCCAGCAAGCAACCGTGTAGACTCGTCCTGCCTATGTATATAGTGGAGCGGTTTCCTTTTCTCTCCATATGAACCTATTTATATTGCGTACGTGCCACTGAAGAAAACAAATTTATTTATAAATGACGCGGCACCTACTACTCGTTCTCCTATAAACCTTGCGCTTGGCATCTCCAAACTATTAACCTTGCGATTGGCTCTTCGCCTCTTCGGGAAGTCGAGCAATAATGGTACTGCAGTATATATCGTTCTGGCTATATGAGACCGAATGAATTGCTGCACGTCCACCACGTGGCGAGGGTTGAGGGGCGAGGGAGAGTGCGTACTATTACGTCCGTTTCAATATGGACTACATACGGAGGAAAATGAGTGAATCTACACTCTAAAATACGTCTATATACATCAGTGTTTGGAGTATGTACTATTAGTTCATATTGAAATCTACTAAAGGACATATATTCCAAACAATATGATAATCTCTCAAACCAAGGTAGTAGGGACGAGGAGTAAACGGAGGGAGTACTAGAAAAATTTTCTCCTCGTCCTGCGAGCCACCGCGCGCGTGGGCGAGGGAGTGGGCGTAAGGCGTAGTAAGCAAGCTTCACCTCATCCTGCGAGCCACCGCGCCCGTGGGCGGGGGAGACGGCGTACTAAGCAAGTTTCTCCTCGTTCTGCGGGTTGACGGGACACATCAAAGTACTCCAGTGTATAGAGCCTTGCCTCTAAGGTAGGACCCACATGGTTTGCCTCTTTTTTAACATAACGCATCAAGTCGCAATTTGTTTGTTCACCCGTGGTAGACGATCCTCTCTCCATCTAGTGGACAACCAGTACACGTGTCAAGTTACCATGTGGGCTGCCTTTTCATACAGAAATGAGCTCCACCGTGTACCCGCGCGGGTGTGGTTGGGAAAGAGACGGTAGTACGTGCGCCGTGCGTGCACCTCTTCTCTTCGTGCACGTCCCCCACCTACGTCGGTGTGTGTGAGAGATACAAACCTAGACAAATGGCTTGTGCGTTCGTGAGTGTTTTTTGTTTTTTTGGGGGGGGAGGTTGATTTCGTGAATGTATTTGTGGGAATATGTGTCGATGACATCTCAAACAAAATTTTGCATGCAATGTGTGTGAAATGGAGGCCTATCCATATCATATATAGAGGGTCGGGCGATCCACGAGAAGAGAGGGAGGGGTCATAGATATCGATAGTCGAAGAGAGGATCAAGTGGGTGGGTGCGAGATCGATGAAGAGAGACATCGTAATTGTGTGTGTGTGTGTGTGTGCAAGTCAAAGATATAGGGCGACTGACCTAGCTACCGGAATGTCAGAGGGCACAGGTCAAGTTTGTGTGTGGCAAGGAGACATGACTAGAGCGCTCGATGTATCGGTGTGTGTGTGTGTGTGTGTGCGAGGGGGTGGGGGGATGGGTAGGCAGAGGTAGAACGACTTGTATATGTGTTGAGAAGGAGAGACCCAGCTATGTCTTGAGGGAGATCGGTCGACATCCATACATAACTGAAGGACGGGAAATAGGATGGGACAGAGAGAGAGGAGAGAGAGAGGGAGGTAGAGGGGTAGAGGGGTAGAGTGTTGGATGGGTGATGGAGTTGCTTCTCGAAGATGGTGGGAGAGGCCTACTAGACAAATTGAGGGTGGAACTGCAATATTATCAATAAGAGTGGGGATGTGTTTCTGTGTGTGCCTGTGCGTGATAGATCTGTCGGGACACATCCATGGATGATGAAGGGGAACCATGTGTTTGGTAAGCAAACCTAACTAGATCGGTAGATCAATTGTTGTTTGTCGGAGGAAGGGAGAGACATAACTAATGAGGTAGATCGATTGACGCGTGGGGAAAAACGAGTTATAAGGACCTAGCTAGCTATATGTATAGCGGGAGATCGGTCGGCGTACGTCCATTTGTTAGAGGCAAATAAGGCCCGACGAGATGGATAGATAGAGAGAATGGAGCTAGGAGGTGGTGCGAGAGGCCCAGCTACTAGCTAGATAGGGGGAGGAGTGTGTGGTTGTGAGATCAATGAAAAGAGGGGCGAGAGTTTACACGTGAGTGGGACCGTATGAGAGACACGAGGCAAGGACACATAAAGGAGGAGATTGAAGGTGCGTGTGTATGTTGTAGGCAGACATCGCTGGAGAGGTTTATCGATCGGTGTGTGTCGGAAAGGAGTTGTGGAGACTGTGGGAGAACGACCTAAAGAAGAAAAAAAATGAATGTGCGCGATGGATAGAATGCTGAGGGAGGGGGAGGGCGAGGAGGGTGTGTGCATGCACGAGAGAAAGTTAGTGGTAGCTATAAAGGTTAGAGGATTGTGTGTGTAAGAGACTAACAAAGATCATAATATGAAAGTGGATTCATATATTTGAATAGGAGATCATAGTGTTTTAAACATATGCATGCATGAATATAGCGGTGATACGCGTGTTGTGGTTTTGCACATGTTATACCATAATGTGATAATGCATGGCGTTTGCAACCCACAGCTAAATGTTGAACAATGTAAACCATACTATACATCGAGCAATCTCACATTTCATTTAAATTTGTGATAATGTGTGGCGTTTGCAGCTTACAACTAAATATCGAACAATCTAAACAATACTATATATCGAACATTCTCACATTTTATTTGAATTTGTGGTAATGTGTGGTGTTTGCAACTCACATCTAAATACTTGTAGGCGTAGGGGGCGGGGCACCATACATAATGTGATAAACACATTATACATATGAGACATGGTTTTGTTTGTGAAGATCTAGCTAGAGCTTGAAATGTACTATGATTTGAACTCAACATAAAGTGGATTCAAAAAATCGAGTTTGAGTTCATATAGTACACATAGTTCATATGTAACTCGAGACTAATCATGTCGTGTGCTGTGAAGATAATACACAAACGATGGTTTAACTTGACAATAATGACGATTGTAGATCTTATTAAAACAGAGAAACAAATTCAAACGCTTTGACTTCACAACAATCATTATTGTAGATCTTATTAAAATAGAGAAACAAATTCAAATTTAGTTCATATTGAAGTGGTAGTATATACGTTTGGAATGCACTAAAACGTTCATTTGAGTACTAGGTTGCATGCATTATACACGTAGCGAAATATTTTAATTGAACATAACATCAATTCAAAGTTTTGAATGACATTTGTAGTGCGAATTGATTTGGTACAGTACACGTTAGGCTTGTTCGGAAATTTCAACCCGCGCCTTGTTAGCCCGAAACATTTAATATATATCTTTGTCTCGTTGTGCTCCGACAACTCCCTCCATCTCAACCCGCGCCTTGCTATTCCAAAATTACAACGCGCGCGAAAACTCGCACCTCCTGTGAAATCCCGACACGCGAAATTCCCGTGATACCCCTGAACCGAAAGAACCGCCTCAAATCGGTGGGGGTACTTTCAAAACTTACCCCACATTTCGGACAAGCGCGTCCCTAAGCCATGGTTCCCCACTCCCATCCCATCCGCCCGCCCATTCGTACACCAAGGCCGGGAAAACCCGCGAAGCCCCACACCCTCCTCCGTCCGCCACCCAGCCGGAGCCTCTTCCCCGACGACGTCATCCACAACAACACCTCGACGTCCCTCATCCACCGTACTGGATGAGGATCCGTCGTCGATCTAGTCGTCCCGCCGGTTCAGCCACCCCGTCCTCCACCTCCAAGGAGCTGCCCCGACGTTCCCCTCGTCTTTCGCGCCACCTCCATTCTCACACTGCCGTCTTCACCTACACCACCGGAAGAGCATCAGCATCACCATTTCCTCGGATGAAGCTGCGGCCTAATCGGTGCCACCAAAGAGGTAGTACACTAATCGCCGCATTTCTTCTTGATTCGATCTCACGGTGCTGCCGGCGCTCGGTCCCGAGCCGACACAGCGCGGCTCCATCCACCGCGGCGTCGCCGGCCACTTCCTCCACGGCGTCGCTCCCTCGGCGGCGACGTCCACATCAGTAGGAGTTGCTGCTGCTTTAGCTTTCGCTCGCGCTGCTGCTCTGCTCTTGCTCTCGGTCCCCTGCCTGGTCTGCTCTTGCTCTTGCTCGCGCTGCTGCTCTCGCTCTTGCTCTTGCTTGCGATGCTGCTCCGATTTAGCTACTGTAACGCCCCGGATGTAACTTTCCATATTTGTAACTCCAACTCTTGCCATTTTCGGCTTTAAGTTATGAGATTCCCTTCGTGGTTGGGTTTTGTCTTCATTTTGCATTTTGTTCATGTCATGCATTTCATTCCATGTCATCATGTGCATCGCATTTGCATACGTGTTCGTCTCATGCATCCGAGCATTCTCCCCGTTGGCCGTTTTGTAATCCGACACTCCCACATGCACCGGCGCACCCCTCTTGTCTCTTTTCATGAGCGGGTGTTAAACATTCTCAGAATGGGCCGAGGTTTGCCAAGTGGCCTTGGTACACCACCGGTAGACCACCTGTCAAGTTTTGTTCCATTTGGAGGCCGTTTGATGCTCCAACGGTTAACCGGGTAACCGCAAAGGCCTCTTGTGTGTTGCTGCCCAACACCCCTCCAAAACAACCCAATAACCCACCTAAACCCCCTCCATGCTCTCCATCGTCGGATCACGATCGCGTGGTCGAAAACTACAGTCCATTTGGATTCTCCTAGCTCCCTCTACCTATAAATATGTGATCCCCTCCGAAAATCTCGCAGTCCAAACCCTAGCCCCTACCCCACTCCGCCGCCGGACACGTCCGGTCCACGCCGGACAAAAGCCGCCGCCGCCCGCGGCCAACCACCGCCTGCCACGTGGCAACCGCCGCCTCCCGCGCCACTGGCCGGCCCCCGCGGCCCGTCTCCCCGCCGCCGCCGCCTGCGGGCGACCGCGCCCGTCCGCCTCCGTCGCAGCCCAGGCCTCCGCCGGCCGCCGCCGCCCGGCCGCCGGCCGCCCGCACCACCGCGCCTCCACGCCGGCCGCCGCCTCCGCCCGCACCACCGCGCCACCCGGTCCTGCCTCCGCCGTCGCCGGATCCGGCCAGATCCGGCACCCCGGTCCTCGCCGGCGCCGTCCCCGTCCACTCCGGCCGCCGCGCTGATCGTCTCCGGCAAGCCGGCCCCGCCTCGGTTCACGCGCCGACGAACCCTAGATCTGAGGTTGACTCCCCCCCCCCTCGTTTTTCTCTAAGTCCCGAAATTCTCACATTATGTTGCCATGCTCATCACATCATATCTCCATGCTCGTTGCTCAGGTTTGTGCATATAATATGTCAAAATGTTCATCATGAGATGCTCTTCATTTTGCTCCATTGTGTGAAGATGACCCTTCTTGCGACAAAACCACCATGCGGTTATGCCTCCAAGTCGTGCCTCGACACGTGGGAGATATAGTCGCATCGTGGGCGTTACAAGTTGGTAATCAGAGCCATCCCCGACTTAGGAGCCCCCTGCTTGATCGAATCGCTGGCGTTGTTGAGTCTAAAAAAATGTTTTGAGTCTTAGGATTATATATATCGGAGAGTAGGATTCTTTTTACTCCTCAGTCCCTTCGTCGCTATGGTGAGCCCCCCTGACGTAGAAGTTTTGACTCTCCTCTCCTCAAATTTCACTAAAAAAATTAGGATCACGCGGGAATCTTGGAATCGTTCCGATGGTTTTGTGACGAGAACATTGTTCTTGGTGCCTCTTGACATTTAGGGGTTGTGGCAGTGTCCCGGGGAGTTGAGCTCCGAGGTGTTGTCGTCACAATTTTATCATTGCAGTTCTGGAATACCTGAGTTTCGCCGACATCGAAAATCTCTTTTATGCAGTTGTTGGTGAGATCACCTCGACGCCACCCAGTACTGGGGCGGGAGTTCGGGAGTATTGCCATAACTCGTATAACGGATGCTTTTCGAAGGTTGAGGTAAATGATTTCTGAAGGTTTCTTGGTTATGTGTTGAAGGATGGATACAGCTGGATCTAGGCATTGTTAGTTTGGGTGAGATATATTGCGTCCCCTGTATCCCCAACACCTGATTGCATAACCAGAAAGTTTCGGGAGTTTATAAGTGGGAATTCAAGTAGCTCCTAGGATATCTTTCCGACAGATGCATGATATGAGATTGGGGTTCGACGTCTAGTGGTCCGCCTATCCACGGTCGGTTTTACAGTGGTCTCGTAGTGTCTTAAAGAGTCCTTGGCTATGCCGACTAGGGGACGCTTCGTATGTCATGTGCACTGCCTTGTACATGATGGTGCTGTATGATCGAGCCCGTGTGGGCCCCACCACGAAAACTTCGGACGAAATCTCTATCATATGTTTGTTCCGGCTTATTCTGCAAGCCAATCCTTTGTTTTGTTTTGAGTTGTGGTATTCGAGTTGCTTCGAAGTCAAATGTTGATTCCATACCTTTTTCTAAGTGGCTTCTCAACTTATGGAAGTGTGATGATTTACTATGGAATTCATTCGTTCACCCTCGTTCGAATGTTTATTGTGAAGACTATATGTTGCAATTTCTATCCGTTGATCCAACTTGTCTATCTGTCTATCAAGATGCTAACGGATGTCACCCTCTTCAGGATGGCTCCGCCAACGCGTTAGAATCCGGAACGCAATGATGGAAGTCAGGCGAACCCTCCGCCACCTTCTCCGCCTCCGGAGGCATGGCAAGTTGTCATGGCAGCCACCAACGCCAATGCCCAGATGATTTTGCAACTCTTGCAAGAGCGCACCCAAGGGCAAGGCAACCAAGGAAATCAAGGCCAAGGCAACAATCAGCCTCACTTCGCTACCCTCAACCAGTTCCTTGCAAATCAGCCGAAGTCTTTCAGCTACTGTGCCGAGGCCACAGACGCCCATGATTGGCTCGTGGACATCAACAAGCATTTTGAATGTAGCAATGTCAGGCCTGAGGACTTTGTCAAGTTTGCTTCTTTTCAACTCAAGGATCAAGCTGCCGAGTGGTATCAACAATACAAAGATTCCAGAGGAGGTCGTGTGATTACCTGGGATGATTTCCGCCGAGACTTCAAAGCTCACCACATTCCACAAAGTGTTGTTGAGAGCAAGCGTGAGGAGTTCCGCAATCTCAAGCAAGGCAGCATGTCCATGTATCAATACAATACCCAGTTTCAGAAACTCGCTCGCTTCGCTAAGCAAGACGTCCCTAATGAAAAGAGCATGATTTATCAATTCAGAGGTGGCCTCAGTGAAGATCTGCAATTAGCTCTCGTGCTTTTTGAGCCGACCAAGTATGATGAATTCTACAACATGGCACTGAAGCAAGAAGCTGCTCAACTCAAGTGTGAGGCTTCTAAGAAGAGAGTCAGGGATGCAGTTCAGTATTCTTCTTCCTCACTAGTGGCTGCTAAGCAACAGAAGTTCTGGTTGCCTCCTCCTCCTCCGTTTTGTCAGCCTTTCCAGCAGAAGAACAAAGGTGGCCATGGATCTTCCCACCCACCCAACCCAGTCCATCAGAACAAGTCTCAGAATCAAGCTCCAAGGCCAAATGCTCCTTATCATCGTCCGCTCTCAGAGGTGACTTGCAACAAGTCTCAGCAGAAAGGTCACTATGCTAACAAGTGCTTCAACCAAAGGCGCCTTCCGCCTCCTCCTCCTGTGAGATCTTCCAGCAATGCAGTGGTCAAGCATAATCCCAAGTCTGCAAAGGTGAACATGATGAATGCAGCTCAAGCGGAGGAATCTACTGATGTGATAATGGGTAATCTCTCAGTTAATGATATTCCGGCAAAAATCTTATTTGATACTGATGCTTCGCTTTGTTTCATGTCAAGACCGTTTTTTGCCAAGCATGAATTCACTTATTCTCATTTGGGTAAACCCATGGATATCGTTTCTCCGGGTAAACGTTTGAGCTCTAGTTTGGTGGTTCCGGATGTTTCCATCAAGATGGGAAACAATAAATTTCTGTCTTCTCCAATTGTTCTTGGTGACTCGGATATTGATCTAATTCTCGGCATGGACTGGCTTTCTAAGCACAAGGCTCAACTTGATTGTGCTACCAGGGAAATTCAATTGACACACTCTTTTGAGGATGTGATCATCTATGCCGCTCGTGATGAGACCATTCGGTTATTCTCTCTCAATGAGAAGGGCGAGCTAGACGCAATCTCTCAGGTTCCAGTCGTTTGTGAGTACCAAGATGTCTTTCCAGAAGAGCTTCCGGGTATGCCTCCTCACCGGCCAGTCGAGTTCGTTATCGATCTTGAGCCTGGCACGGAACCCGTTTGCAAGCGTCCATATAAGCTTGGACCCAAGGAGCTGAAAGAATTGAAGAAACAGCTTGATGAACAAGAGCGTCTGGGTCTGATCAGACCGAGTTCATCTCCGTGGGGTTTTGGTGTTCTTTTTGTCCAGAAGAAGGATGGCACGGACCGACTTTGTGTCGACAACCGCCCATTGAACAAGAAGACAATAAAGAACAAGTATCCACTTCCCAACATCAATGAGCTATTCGAGAAACTTAAAGGTGCTAAAGTTTTCTCCAAGCTTGACCTCCGGATGGGTTGTCATCAGATTCGCATTCGTGAAGAAGATATTCCCAAGACAGCATTCAGAACAAGTTTTGGTTCTTATGAATATACTGTCATGTCTTTCGGCCTTGTCAATGCTCCTCCAACATTCTCTCGAATGATGAACTTCGTGCTGGTGTATCTCGATGATATCTTGGTCTTCTCCAAGAATAAGAAGGACCATGCCAAACATTTGCGATTGGTGCTCGACAAGCTCAGAGAGTATCAATTCTATGCGAAGTTTTCCAAATGTGAGTTTTGGCTTGATGAAGTTCTTTACCTTGGTCATATCATCTCTGCCAAGGGCATCGCTGTTAATCCCGAGAAGGTGTCTGCAGCTGTGAATTGGGAACCTCCTCAGAATGTCAAGCAGCTTCACAGTTTTCTTGGGCTTGCAAGCTATTGTCGAAGATTCGTTGAGAATTTCTCTAAGATTGCAAAGACTCTTTCCAACCTCCTCCAGAAGCATGTGAAGTATGTCTGGACTCCTGAGTGTGACGTTGCTTTCAACACTCTCAAAGAGAAACTCGTCACAGCTCCTGTCTTAACTCCTCCTGACGAATCCAAGCCATTCGAAGTCTTCTGTGATGCTTCTCTTCAAGGTCTCGGTGCTGTGTTAATGCAAGAGAAGAAAGTTGTGGCCTATACCTCTCGTTAGTTGAACCCCAACGAAAAGAACTACCCCACTCAAGATCTTGAGTTGGTGGCAGTTGTCCATGCATTAATAACATGGAGACATCTCTTGTTGGGAAGGAAAGTGGACATATTCACCGATCACAAGAGTCTCAAGTACATCTTCACTCAGCCCAACCTCAACCTCAGGCAAACTCGATGGGTCGAAATGATTCAAGAGTACAATCCGAGTATTGAATATACTCCAGGCAAGGCCAACGTCATTGCAGATGCTTTGAGCAGGAAGGCTTACTGCAACAGCTTAATTCTTAAGCCCTTCCAACCGGACCTTTGTGAAGCTTTCCGCAAACTGAATCTCCAAGTTGTTCCTCAAGGCTTTCTTGCCAACCTCCTAGTCTCTCCTACTTTGGAAGATCAAATTCGTGAGGCACAACTCCTGGATACCATGGTGAAGAAGGTGAAACGTGGTATTGACAAGGGCATTTCCAAATACAAGTGCTATCGCATTGATGACAGAGACACTTTATTCTTCGAGGACCGGATTGTGGTTCCTAAAGGTGATCTAAGGAAGGTCATAATGAACGAAGCGCACAATTCTCTTCTTTTCATTCATCCTGGAAGTACGAAGATGTACCATGACCTCAAGCAGTCGTATTGGTGGACTCGAATGAAGCGAGAAATCGCTCAATTCGTGAACGAATGTGATGTCTGTCGAAGGGTGAAAGCAGAACACCAACGACCAGCTGGTCTCCTCCAACCTCTGGCTATTCCAGAATGGAAGTTTGATCATATCGAAATGGACTTCGTGACTGGATTTCCCAAGTCCAAGCGCGGAAATGATGCTATCTTCGTTGTCATCGACAAGCTTACTAAAGTGGCTCATTTTCTTCCTATCAAAGAAACTATCACAGCAGCTCAGTTGGCAGAGCTATACACCTCCAGGATTTTCTCCTTGCACGGCATTCCACAATTGATTTCTTCAGATCGTGGAAGCATTTTTACTTCTAAGTTCTGGGACTCCTTCTAGAAGGCCATGGGCACCAACATTCGCTTCAGCACAGCTTTCCATCCTCAAACTAGTGGCCAAGTCGAGCGAGTCAATCAAATCCTTAAAGATATGCTTAGGGCTTGTGTCATCTCTTTCGGTATGAAGTGGGAAGATTGCCTCCCATATGCCGAGTTCTCCTACAACAACAGCTTCCAAGCGAGTTCGGGCAAGGCCCCATTTGAGATTCTCTAAGGCAGAAAGTGTCGTACTCCTCTCAATTGGTCAGAGACTAGTGAACGCCAACTGCTTGGCAATGACTTAATCACAGAGGCTGAAGAAATGTGTAAAGTCATCCATGATAATCTCAAAGCTGCGCAATCGCGTCAAAAGAGTTACTATGATAGCAAGCACCGCGACTTGGCTTTCGAGATCGGAGACCATGTATACCTCCGCGTCTCTCCAATGAAAGGCACTCGTCGCTTCGGTATCAAAGGGAAGCTTGCCCCTAGATACGTGGGTCCCTTCAAGATCATTGGCAAAAGAGGTGACCTCGCCTATCAGCTTGAGCTTCCCTTCAACTTCGCGAACGTGCACGATGTGTTCCACGTGTCACAGCTTCGCAAGTGCTTCAAGACTCTTGAGCGCACCATCAACTTCGAAGAGATTGACCTCCAAGAAGATATGTCTTATCATGAGCACCCCTTTCCTATTCTTGAAGAAACTGAGCGCAAGACTCGCAACAAGTCAATCAAATTCCTGAAACTGAAGTGGTCACACCATTCTGACCGAGAAGCCACCTGGGAGCGCAAGGACCACCTCGGTTCCGAATATCCGGAGTTCTTTCAGCCCTAGATCTCGGGACGAGATCCTATCATAGTGGTGGAGTGTTGTAACGCCCCGGATGTAACTTTCCATATTTGTAACTCCAACTCTTGCCATTTTCGGCTTTAAGTTATGAGATTCCCTTCGTGGTTGGGTTTTGTCTTCATTTTGCATTTTGTTCATGTCATGCATTTCATTCCATGTCATCATGTGCATCGCATTTGCATACGTGTTCGTCTCATGCATCCGAGCATTCTCCCCGTTGGTCGTTTTGTAATCTGACACTCCCACATGCACCGGCTCACCCCTCTTGTCTCTTTTCGTGAGCGGGTGTTAAACGTTCTCGGAATGGACCGAGGTTTGCCAAGTGGCCTTGGTACACCACCGGTAGACCACCTGTCAAGTTTTGTTCCATTTGGAGGCCGTTTGATGCTCCAACGGTTAACCGGGTAACCGCAAAGGCCTCTTGTGTGTTGCAGCCCAACACCCCTCCAAAACAGCCCAATAACCCACCTAAACCCCCTCCATGCTCTCCGTCGTCGGATCACGATCACGTGGTCGAAAACTACACTCCATTTGGAGTCTCCTAGCTCCCTCTACCTATAAATATGTTATCCCCTCCGAAAATCTCGCAGTCCAAACCCTAGCCCCTTCCCCACTCTGCCGTCGGACACGTCCGGTCCACGCCGGACAGAAGCCGCCGCCGCCCGCGGCCAACCGCCGCCTGCCACGTGGCAACCGCCGCCTCCCGCGCTGCCGGCCCGCCCGGGCCCGAGGCCGGCCCCCGTGGCCCGTCTCCCCGCCGCCGCCCAGGCCTCCGCCGACCGCCCGCACCACCGCGCCTCCACGCCGGCCGCCGCCTCCGCCCGCACCACCGCGCCGCCCGGTCCCGCCTCCGCCGGCACCAGATCCGGCCAGATCCAGCACCCCCGTCCTCGCCGGCGCCATCCCCGTCCACTCTGGCCGCCGCGCTGATCGTCTCCAGCGAGCCGGCCCCGCCTCGGTTCGCGCGCCCCGACGAACCCTAGATCTGAGGTTGACTCCCCCCCTCGTTTTTCTCGAAGTCCCGAAATTCTCACATTATGTTGCCCTGTTCATCACATCATATCTCTATCCTCAATGCTCAGATTTGTGCATATAATATGTCTAAATGTTCATCATGAGATGATCTTAATTTTGTTCCATTGTGCCATTCTTGTTTGAGTTGATCTTGGTGCCTAAATCGTCGTTGCAAGAGTGCTATATGATGTTTACTACTGTTACTTATCAGATTATGATGTTTTGTCATTTTTGTTGCATTTGATGTGTGCATTTATTAGCATGAGCTCTACATGTGTTTTGAACTATGCCATTTCTTCTTTAAAGAGGTGCTTGCCATGTATTTTTGTGATCTATTTGGTGACTAGCACAAGCATGTAAACTAGGCATCGTGATGTTGCTGTTTTCAGGGACTTAGGATTTTGCTAAGTCCATTTCCTGCTGTTATTTTGATGCCATGTATCCATGTTGCTACAGTGAGATACATGCTTCTTATGAGTATGTTCAGTAACGATGTTTCTGACATATAGATGTGCACTATCCATCCATGCCCCTGTTTGCAATTATGGAGTGCCCTAGCATGTCTCAATCTTGCTCTACTTTTGCTATAAAATGTTCCTGGCAAATTGTTTACATGTTAATCAATTTTGCCAAGGTTGTTGTAGTTGATCCTTGTATGCTATGAGCTTATTCTTGCCATGGTTAGTTTCATGAACATGTCTTCTTGCTGATTCTATGCTTATCTTGTCTTGCAATGCCTTGTAATGAGTGAATCGAGCTCGCAAAGATGCCTTCATAATTCTGTTAATGCCATGCTCTGTTTTCTGCTAAGTCTGAATCTGGAAATAAAACTTGCTATGTTTATAGAGGTGCCATCATATCTTCTGTGCCTTTTTGGCTCATGATCACTAAGGGACTTTTGTTCTATGCATTTAGTAGATTAATGCCATTCATTGATTTGCTATGATATGTTCCTGTAGCCTGCTGTTTGCTTTCTCTAAACATGGCTTCCTGATGTTATTTCTGGCATGTTAGTATTTTCACCAAGTCTGTGAAGCTGATATCTTTTGCACTTTTGCCATGCTTATTTGAACCTGCTCTGGTGTGATTTAGCCGTAGCTCAGTGTTCATGTTTTGTCGAGCATCTTGAGTACATCACTCCCATGTGCTTTGTTGTTATGTTGGAGTGCAGTAGCTTAGTTGTGATCCTTATATCGATTTCAACCGAAATCATATCATCTTTCCAGTGGCATACTTGGTTTTCCAAGTTGATGCCTTGTTCATCTTTTCCCTTCCGGAGCACGCATATGCATTGCATATCACATCTCGCATATCATGTCATGTATTGCATCATGTTGCTTGTGCATTTCCCGTGATTGATTGTTGGTCCTTTGCTTATGTTCTTGCTTTGGGTAGAGCCGGGAGACGAGAACGCTTACGAGGAACCTGTTGAGAACACTTACGAGGATCAAGCTTTCGACAACTCTGAGAACCTTGCAGGCAAGATGACCATATCCTCGAAATCACTTCTATCTTTGCTTTGCTAGCTGTTCGCTCTATTGCTATGCTGCGCTACCTACCACTTGCTATATCATGCCTCCCATGTGCCATGTCAAGCCTCTAACCATCCTTTCCTAGCAAACTGTTGTTTGGCTAAGTTACCGCTTTTGCTCAGCCCTTTTTATAGCGTTGCTAGTTGCAGGTGAAGTTGAAGTTGGTTCCTTGTTGGAACATGGATATTTCGGCATATCACAATATCTCTTATTTATTTAATGCATCTATATATTTGGTAAAGGGTGGAAGGCTCGGCCTTATGCCTGGTGTTTTGTTCCACTCTTGCCGCCCTAGTTTCCATCATACCGGTGTTATGTTCCTTGATTTTACGTTCCTTAGGCGGTTGGGTGATTTATGGGACCCCTTTGACAGTTTGCTTTGAATAAAACTCCTCCAGCAAGGCCCAACCTTGGTTTTACCATTTGCCACCTTAGCCTTTTTCCCTTGGGTTTCGCGGACTCAAGGGTCATCTTTATTTTAACCCCCCCCGGGCCAGCGCTCCTCTGAGTGTTGGTCCGAACCGAGCAGCCTGCGGGGCCACATCGGGGAAACTTGAGGCCTGGTTTTACTCGTAGCTTGACTTATCCGGTGTGACCTGAGAACGAGATATGTGCAGCTCCTATCGGGATTTGTCGGCACATTCGGGCAGCTTTGCTGCTCTTGTTTTACCATTGTCGAAAAGTCTTGTAAACCGGGATTCCGAGACTGGTCGGGTCTTCCCGGGAGAAGGAATATCCTTCGTTGATCATGAGAGCTTATAATGGGCTAAGTTGGGACACCCCTGCAGGGTATTATCTTTCGAAAGCCGTGTGCGCGGTTTTGTGGCAGATGGGAATTTGTTAATGTCCGGTTGTAGAGAACTTGAAACTTGACTTAATTAAAATACATCAACCGCGTGTGTAGCCGTGATGGTCTCTTTTCGGCGGAGCCCGGGAAGTGAACACGGTTTGGGTCATGTATGAACGTAAGCAGTTTCAGGATCACTTCTTGATCATTTCTAGCTTCGCGACCGTTGCGTTGCTCCTCTTCTCGCTCTTATTTGCGTATGTTAGCCACCATATATGCTTAGTGCTTGCTGCAGCTCCACCTCATTACCTCATCCTTCCTATAAGCTTAAATAGTCTTGATCTCGCGGGTGTGAGATTGCTGAGTCCTCGTGACTCATAGATTCTACCAAAACAGTTGTAGGTGCCAACGATACCAGTGCAGGTGACGCAACCGAGCTCAAGTGCGAGTTCGACGAGGAACTTTGTCGTTACTATGTTTCATTTCCTGATGATTAGTAGTGGAGCCCAGTTGGGACGATCGGGGATCTAGCATTTGGGGTTGTCTTCTTTCATTTTGGTTCCGTAGTCGGGCCTTGATTGTACTCTGAATGATGTATGTTTAATTTATGTATTGTGTGAAGTGGCGACTGTAAGCCAACTCTTTATCCCATTCTTGTTCATTACATGGGATTGTGTGAAGATGACCCTTCTTGCGACAAAACCACCATGCGGTTATGCCTCCAAGTCGTGCCTCGACAGGTGGGAGATATAGTCGCATCGTGGGTGTTACAGCTACACTTCAGTCGACTGAATCGACTTTTGGGTCAGTCGATTTTCAGGGGGTGGGGGGGCTCGCCGGAATTAAGGAAGAACCAGCCGCAGCAGGGAGGGGGGCTCGCCGGAGAAGTACCCCACTATCTATCTTAGGGTTCAGGGTGGGGGTGGTGGTCGCCGGCGGTGGTGGGGCGGTGGCGTGTGGATCGCCGGAGAAAAAGCTCGGCACGGGGGGGGGGCTAGAGGGATGGCTGGGGCGGCGCCGGACCGGCGGTGGGGAGTGTTTTCAGGGCGGGCGGGGTGGCTGTTTGGCCGGTGGTGGCTGGCGTCTTAGGGGGGTGGAGGTTGAAGATGAACTGCAGGCCCTTGATTTCGTATCCAACGGCTGCAAATCGACTGACCAGAGATAAAAAAGTCAGTCGACTGACGTGTAGCCTCACCTCTAGTGCGTTCAGTTTCGATAGTAAAATTTAGTTTCGACAGCAAAATTCAGTTTCGACAGTTAAGTTCAGTTTCGACAGTTAAATTCAGTTTCGACAGTTAAGTTCAGATATGAGCGGCTGATGTATACATCTAGCACTTTGTGGTTATGTATTTTACGTCATCTATTGGAGATGCTATTAGAATTCCACTCAGGTTAACGTTGTCTCTCTTGTCCTGCTTCAGCCTCGGCGTCGTACAACTCACCGGAGCTGCTCCAACGACGAAACCCTCTCACAGCGGAGCAGTACCTCGGGCTCCATCTCCAGACGCCTAAGATCTTCTTCCCCTCCTCCGACAGCCAAGTCAGCCACATCCTCACCGGCCAACCCAATCACGCTGAGATCGACTTGGCTTCGCCAAAAAGGTTGTACACTTCTTGTGGTTTGACTTAATCTCACCATACTTCTTTGCATCCTGTGATCTTCCAATTCTTGTGAACCAAACACCCAGATTGGTAGAAATCCTGTGTTTTTAAATTCTCCGTTTTGCACGTGCATTCCTATCCTATTCCTGTCTATTCCCTATCCCTACATTGTTAGAATCCTCAAATTCAAACAAGCCCTTACACAATTACTTCTGTTACAGATATGTGTTAAAGAAAACCTTGTGTTGTTTGTCTTGCTCCTACGGTGTTGTGTTCCATCCCAGCTCAGCTGCTCCAATGACGGAAGGGTTCACCACAGCAGAGATCCGCTCTCCAGACTGTCTTTCGCCGCCTCAGATCTTCTTCCCCGCCGCCGGCAGCCACAACAACTGCATTACCATCATCAACTGAGCAGATGACCTTGAGGACTACACGGGTCCGCAAGAGAGGTCGCACTCTTCCGTGTCTGCTTACGTTATGAATCGCTTAATATGATGACATGCTACTTTATCGTCGTGTTCACCTATTAGACTCCGACTCAGGTCCAAACTTATGCTGAAACTTGAGTTTTTAAATGGTTGTGGGGTACATATTGGGGCAGCAATCAGTACAATCTGTCTACTATCTGGTTAATGTAGGGGAACGCGACAGAAAACAAAAAATTTCCGACCTACGCACCAGCCCAAGACCACTATGGAGACTGCATACATGGTTTGATCTTTTTCGTTACCGACTCGTCGCGCAGCGGGAAGTAGAGTCGATGACGATCGGCGGTGCAGATCCCCGCGGCTAGCAGTTACAACCTCCCAACCGCGAGGATGTATACCCTCATCTGCTCCTCAGACAGCCCTCCGGGAGGCGGTCGAACAGGCCCCCGGACGGTGTCGCGGACAGCCCTTCGGGAGGACCTTCGAAACTCGAATGGTCACTCGGACAGCCCTTCGGGAGGACCTTCGAAACTCGGACGGTCACACGGACAGCCCTTCGGGAGGCACTCACGAACTAAGACCGAAACTATGATCTCTCTACAGAGTTGCACACATACGGTGTCATCTATCCGGCAGGGCTTCGCCGTCCAGAACTAGTTCCTGCCGGAACCCAGACAGCCTTACGGCTCTACGAAACTATTTCGCTGGGAGGGAGGGAGAAGACAGATCATGCATGGCACTTGTATGTGAGAAAGAGTGAGTGTGGAGGGCTGCCCCTCCACCTCTATTTATAGGAAATCCCAAGGGGTAGGGTAGTTTAACACAAAAACCCAAAATGCACATGAATGAAGTCGTTCCTCAAGGACATAAGAGTGAAACCAAGGAACAAGAGGGGCTCCAAGGTGGAGCCCCAAGTGTGGCCGGCCATACCCCTTGGGGGCCCCCATGAGGGCCTCCCAATCCATCCATGTCATCCCTAGATCTTTTGGGCAAAGCCCCAAAAGGTGGCTTTCCATAAAATATCCCAAAAAGCACTTTCACTATTCACGACGACATTTTTCACCGTCCGTTCGAACTGAAAATATTTATGTGGGCTTAGAACATTTCCAGTACCCACCATAATAATTTTCAACGCGTTCTGGAACAATTCCAGTTTAGTGATTTTCATCTGCGAAAAGCATCTGAACCGGTTCCTGCAGCTCCGGAACATTTCCGGGTTTTATTTTTGAAAATTCCAAAAAGTTTCCAGAATGATTCTGGCACCCTCCAAGAATTATCAGGCATGTGCCGAAACCATTTTGACTTAATGGCATACCACGAAACAACTATTCCGGTTTCACCGAAACTCATCCGGTGACCTCTCTCTACGGAACTTTTCCGCTGTCCGAAACTTTTCGGTGTCCGAAACTTTTTCGATGATTTTCTCTCAGACTCCCTGTCTAGTATTCAGCAGATAGATGACCCTTAAGCGTGTGACCCTATAGATTCGGTGAAGTATAGACATGACCCGGAACCCCTTCCGATCAATGATCAACATCGGAGCCGTGGACACCCATATTGACCCCTATACCCACACGAATGAATATTCGAGTGAACCTCCAGTTGCCGTGAGCTATTCATGTTGCTTCACGATATGTCACAAACACCCGAGGTGAGATTTATTGCATTCCTGTGGATCAACAATTTGTCCACCATGCAAGTTACCTCGTTACCGGTTTTGTTCTCTTTTCTCGTTTCCGTGTTTCGGCATCCCAGTGATCAAATCACAATGTGTCTGGCCAGAAAGATGATGGATACCGCTACACCGAGAGGGCCTGAGTATATCTCTCCATTGTCGGAGGAGCAAATCCCAATCTTGAGCTATCTCGTTACTTGCCATACTTTTCCGTGAACCCGTAAGCCGCCGTAATAGCCACCCAGTTACGGATGACGTTTAACAAACCCCAAAGTTCACGAAGCAAGTATGAAGGAACTCGATACTCTCATGGTCTAAGGAATTATGCAAACATTAACTTCTCTGTGTTATTTAACCATTAACTTGTGATGAATGTATCTCTTAGCATAACATCAATCCGGGTCGATTCAACACAAATGTTCTCTTAACATTGTGCCCTCAAAATTGCTGGCATAGACATGCCCATGATCAGGAAAACAGAACCATCATGCAACACTTGAGCTAGTCTTAGAGGCCAGACTAGGAATACTTCTTACCGTTTATTATTCCACATGTGCATATGAGTCTTCCTCCGAGCCTCGTGGATATTGCAGACTCGAGAATCATTGCAGTTATAGCATGGAACATAAACATCATTATGAACTCGGAGATAAATAATATCATTTATTATTGCCTCTAGGGCATATCTCCTACAGACTCCCACTTGCACTAGAGTCAATAATCTAGTTAATGCTAATGCACTTTACACCTATGGCATACTGGTGTAAAAAATGCTTCGTATGTGGTATAGCCTGATGTCCATCGGATCTGACAATTTCAGCTCCGTGTGTATCTCTGCATATCCTCGCATTTTCATGCTTTCACTAAATTCATATTTTGTGTGGACATGGCATTGTATGTATGTGAATCATAGGTCGAACCTGGATTCCTCAGACTGAGTTATGGAGCAACTACCTGCAGTAGTGTCCCATTGACAAAAGCCATCTTGGAACCATACTAAGTTCATGAATGAACTATATGATTCAACATCTTGTTTGTCGCTTCTAAAGCGTCAACATACTTAGTCATTTGTTATAGAATTCGCCACAGTATCCTGTTGGGAACAAATTCCAACTACCGTGCCACCATATTGTGTCTTACACAAAACCCTTAACTTAAATCGAAAATCGCATGGAGAAAAGATGAAGACTGTATCGATGTAACATTTTACGACGAACTCTTCATGATCTCCGCTTGCGAGAAAACATATCATCAGTACTTACTCTAGTACTCAATGACATCTTTCACTATTGTCCCACGATCAGTACTTTGATCACTTTAGTATCCATACTCGCAACACCTTGGGAGTATCGGACATATCTGGTTGTTCTACATACCATGGAATACATGATTAATCCAAACACAAAAGTGTACGGAATCTGCATCATGTATTTTGCTCATCAGTGTTTTGGGACACCGAGTCTTGCAAAAAACTCTTCCATGTGACTCCCGCAAGAATCACTCCTTGGCGGTTTTAAATGCTAAAAGGTTTTAGCACCTTGTCAATGTGTATTCATTGCTTAGCCCTATTAGGTAAATCTATCGCCATAGGTCATTATGCCTAATATTGAGGCTATTTAGCCTAAGCACTTCATCAAAATATTATTTTCAAATGAAGTCCTAATTCGTGTCAAGAAATTTATTTCCAATTAACAATGTGTCAGCACACAAGGTTTTTAGAAATATTATTACGCTCCCACTTACTTTCTTGAATTACAAGCATCTTCGTTACCCATTGATGAAGTCAGAACCCTTTGACCATTTCATCAAAGCCCGAAGATTCCAACTCCATTTTGCTCTCTTCTGTCCATCGCTGGAACTCTGAAGTTTGCACCCTTACTAGCATCCTCTGGATAGACAAAATGCCTTGGACTGTAACACATGCAAGTCATTGGTTTCATTTCCATCAGATGGAAATCCTATTGTCATCCATGTTTCATATCTCATGATTGAAATATGTATTAATTGCTAGTTCAACCCGAACCGACTTTAAGCATCGCTACGATGAAAACAACCTTATCGTAGTCAACTCTTGAACTTGTTATTTCAACAAGTCAAGATTTATGGATAAAACATTTTTATCCGTATCAGTTTAAAGTTCCATAAATATTCGTTAGACTCTAAGTCTTTCGAAAGGTGTATCAAGGTTTTAATCTTGAATCACTTATATGGAAACTAACTCGGGTTGTATTGGCATTTAGCCAATTCCGGAGTCAGGGCCCTTCAACGCTTCCTTGTGTATCGTAGGTATAATGTTGTCTAACAACAATATCTCGTTTGCGCACCTGAGAGGTTTGCATGATCCTTGCCTACGTGGTTCAGCTGCAAGTTCGACCGAAGTTCATACATTTTATTGTAGAGACTTCCGTATCAGTCGCAGTAGGAAACTCTGGAATTACTTCCAAGGTCTCTTTCCTTTGATCTGATGACGAAGATACTGTTTATCTCGTCGAGTTGCACTATTCTCCTACTCACCTTTTTGAAAGAACCATTCTCTTTAAAAGCACACCGTTTCGCGGCAAAACTATTTGCCTCGGTATAGTGAGGGAGGAATACCCAACATTTTGGTATAACCTACAAAGTAGCACTTGTCTGATTTGGAATAGGTTTGTAACCTTTTACACAAGCCCCATATTCCAAATGTTAAAAAAAGATATAACATGGTTGGGCGTACCATACCATGGCTTCATTTCAATAGGCCCGATGTAGCTCTTTTCAGTGTAAAAGCCGCAGTCTCTAAAGCATCACTTTAAAAGGGATAATGGCAAATTTATTTATGTCATCTTTGACCTTACCATGTCATAAATGGTTTGATTACATCTTCACAGACATTCCACTCATAGTGGTGTTCTGGAAGGTGTAAGTTATGAAACTCTTTTCACAACTCATTAGACATTCACTAAACTTGTAACTCAGATATTCCTTTGTGCAATCAAATTGCAGAAACATAATTTTCTTGTTACAATAACTTCTACTTCATTTTTGAAAACCTTTCGAATGATTTCAAAAGATCCAGACTTACGTCTCATCAAGTAAATATCCATATATCTACTTGAGTCATTTATGAAGATAAATAAATCCACCACTAACAACACTTATCGGACTACACACATCAAATGTATGATCACTAATAAGTTTGTTGTTCATTCCTTATGGCCTGTGAACGGTATTTTAGTCACTTCACTTTTTGGAGAAAAGTTGCAAGTGTCAGATGATTCAAAATCAAAAAGACTTCAAAATCCATCATAATGGAATTTTCCATGCGGGTTTCTCCAATGTGACCAAATGTAGTGCCACACTTGTGTGGTATTCTTTTAGTCTTGCGACATTTAGCGTCAGTGTTATGGATGTATCATATTACCATCAATATTCATAACATACATCCCATCTTGGATGGAAGCATGGCCCTTCATGTTATTCGTAATACTTAACAACAATTGTTGTTTTTATGAACAACTATTTTGCAACAAACATTGTGCAATGGGCTAGAGTGTATGAAACTCTAAAATGAATTATGAAAGTAAAACCAGAGGTATTGTATTATTATCAATATTCATAACATACATCTCATTCATAATGAAAGTATGGCCCTTGTGTTATTCATAACATCGAACATAAAAAGTTCTCTTATGAACAACCTTCTTGCAAGATACCTTATGCAATGGGCTAGAGGTTGTAAAACTCTAAATGAATTTTGAAAATAAATACAGACGGCAATACACCGATGGAAGGTATAGTAACATTTACTATGTTCCTTGTGTATACCTTAACCTCATTTCTGGCTAGTCTTGTTAGGCCATAGTAGCTCTTACATTGATTCGTAGCAGAATGCAATCGAGCGGGTATCTTTGTGATTAACTCACAATACCCAAGAATTAGTGATTAACATGTTTAACCATAATTCCCAAGAAATATATCTTTGACCAGCCTACTATACATCAAAAACTTGTATGACATTCATACATGAGCTGGATATTCCAGTCATCTTTATTTCTGCCTTTATACTTCTAACAGTTTAACTTTTAGTATTTCTCCTACTCGCAATAGAAGCACCCAACTTAAGAGTGGCGTTAGCCCCGGACTTCCTAGGCGTGTAAGTCATACTAACACCCTTTGGACACTTCCATTCTCTTTAAGTTGTTGTTTTATTCACCTTTCATTATATGACAGGTGTTCTTTTGGATCCCTTTCCCAATAGTCAAATGCATACTAAACACTTTTACTAATACTTGCAAACAAACATTGCTTTGTTTGTATCTGAAAATAATTTTCAGTTCCATGAATATCATATAACCATCCCAACTTTCGAAGTTTGGCTTTCATGGAAGCAAACATATTCCACTTGACCGTAACAGAATTCTAGCTTTTGGATTGAAGGACGAGAGTCACATGATCCATAGCATTAGAGGGAGGATACGGAAAGTATGCGATAGGACAAAGTCCTTCTCGGCACTTTTGAGGACAATCCTCATATTACGTTACCAATCGTAAAGTTTTAACCAAATATTTAATAGCTATTAAATTTTAACAGGGAAAGTGGAATCGCGAGCCATTATTCTACAACTATTTTGCAAGAAACACTTAGACAGTGTTCATAATTAATTGCACTGAGAATTAAACATGTTAATTCAACAGTGCGCTCCCACTCAAATCAATATCTCTCATAATTAATTTTGAGTGATACAAGATCCAGACTTCAATTCATCGCCATAGAATCATCATCTCATAACAGGAATTTTAATCGGTAGGCCAACTTGCCGATCACATCTCTATGTGACTCTTGCTCATCTTTCGATGCGTGTGTTCTGAGCTCAGGACGATCCTGCCATGAACGTCAAGACAACCAAGTGATCTTGCTGTGAGGTCTGACCTCACCCGCCTCACACTTCTCTAATCGTTCGTACCCATGCATGGCGCACCCTGAAAAGATAGGTGCCATGACGGTGCTACACTTGGGAGAACACTAACTACTTGATATTTTAGTGAGAGATCACCCTAATAAAAAGCGATTACCATGCAATCAAAAAGGGTGCATCAAAGGGATAAACATCTCAGGCAATTCATAATAGCATGATATGGTATAGCCTTTATGACGGAGAAGTCTTTCATTCCTTCGTCGTCGGCATTCGCGTCGGTGTTCACCTTCACGAAGATTGCCACCACCCTGTCAATGCACCAGATAATATTGCTATCTCTATAGCTAATAAAATAAGTGCATTACTTAAGGTTGACACGCAGGTCATTAAAGTGACAATCATATGGCTCCAGCCATCATGCTGAATCATGACACGCAGGTCATGTTAATTACATCATATAGTCATCTCATACATAATCAAATTGAATATGAGCATTGCTATACCACATCACATGCACATCCTGCAAAACCAAGTTAGACGCCTCTAATCGGTTTATTCCAAATTTTATTTTACGTGACTTCTAAGGTTTTGACTTAAACCTAAGCTACCAACGTTTTATCATCAAGTATGATTATTCAAGTTGCTAGATTAACATCTTGGGGTGTATGAAACACGAGATAATTAAATCTCGAGCCCCATACTAAACTTCGTCATATGCATGACCCCCGTGCAGATCATATCTGCAATGCCCTTTCATCTGCGAATTTCATCTTTCTTTTGACTACGACAGAACCCAAAGAACAGATAGCACTTCCATGATCAATCAGGATCACAGATTGCCAGAACTTTGTGAAATTCCACCATGCTATCTCGAGATTGAGAAAACGCAAACTCTAGGGAAGCAACAAGAACGTCGGGTAACAGATTTCATCTGTCACCCACATAAATAATTTTCAGCAATAGATCTCATCTACTACCTAATTATATTATGCAATACCCATACATCTCCATGTATTCTAGATCGAAACCTGCATCTACGCATAGCACAGATCTTGATGCCACTGTAGGGGAACGCGACAGTAAACAAAAAATTTCCGACCTACGCACCAGCCCAGGACCACTATGGAGACTGCATACATGGTTTGATCTTTTTCGTTACCGACTCGTAGCGCAGCGCGAAGTAGAGTCGATGACGATCGGCGATGCAGATCCCCGCAGCTAGGATTTACAACCTCCCAACCGCGAGGATGTATACCCTCATCTGCTCCTCAGACAGCGCTCCGCGAGCCGATCGAACAGCCCCTCGGACGGTGTCGCGGACAGCCCTTCGGGAGGACCTTCGAAACTCGAATGGTCACTCGGACAGCCCTTCGGGAGGACCTTCGAAACTCGGACGGTCACATGGACAGCCCTTCGGGAGGCACTCACGAACTAAGACCGAAACTATGATCTCTCTACAGAGTTGCACACATACGGTGTCATCTATCCGGCAGGGCTTCGCCGTCCAGAACTAGTTCCTGCCGGAACCCAGACAGCCTTACGGCTCTACGAAACTATTTCGCTGGGAGGGAGGGAGAAGACAGATCATGCATGGCACTTGTATGTGAGAAAGAGTGAGTGTGGAGGGCTGCCCCTCCACCTCTATTTATAGGAAATCCCAAGGGGTAGGGTAGTTTAACACAAAAACCCAAAATGCACATGAATGAAGTCGTTCCTCAAGGACATAAGAGTGAAACCAAGGAACAAGAGGGGCTCCAAGGTGGATCCCCAAGTGTGGCCGGCCATACCCCTTGGGGGCCCCCATGAGGGCCTCCCAATCCATCCATGTCATCCCTAGATCTTTTGGGCAAAGCCCCAAAAGGTGGCTTTCCATAAAATATCCCAAAAAGCACTTTCACTATTCACGACGACATTTTTCACCGTCCGTTCGAACTGAAAATATTTATGTGGGCTTAGAACATTTCCAGTACCCACCATAATAATTTTCAACGCGTTCTGGAACAATTCCAGTTTAGTGATTTTCATCTGCGAAAAGCATCTGAACCGGTTCCTGCAGCTCCGGAACATTTCCGGGTTTTATTTTTGAAAATTCCAAAAAGTTTCCAGAATGATTCTGGCACCCTCCAAGAATTATCAGGCATGTGCCGAAACCATTTTGACTTAATGGCATACCACGAAACAACTATTTCGGTTTCACCGAAACTCATCCGGTGACCTCTCTCTGCGGAACTTTTCCGCTGTCCGAAACTTTTTCGATGATTTTCTCTCAGACTCCCTGTCTAGTATTCAGCAGATAGATGACCCTTAAGCGTGTGACCCTATAGGTTCGGTGAAGTATAGACATGACCCGGAACCCCTTCCGATCAATGATCAACATCGGAGCCGTGGACACCCATATTGACCCCTATACCCACACGAATGAATATTCGAGTGAACCTCCAGTTGCCGTGAGCTATTCATGTTGCTTCACGATATGTCACAAACACCCGAGGTGAGATTTATTGCATTCCTGTGGATCAACAATTTGTCCACCATGCAAGTTACCTCATTACCGGTTTTGTTCTCTTTTCTCGTTTCCGTGTTTCGGCATCCCAGTGATCAAATCACAATGTGTCTGGCCAGAAAGATGATGGATACCGCTACACCGAGAGGGCCTGAGTATATCTCTCCATTGTCGGAGGAGCAAATCCCAATCTTGAGCTATCTCGTTACTTGCCATACTTTTCCGTGAACCCGTAAGCCGCCGTAATAGCCACCCAGTTACGGATGACGTTTAACAAACCCCAAAGTTCACGAAGCAAGTATGAAGGAACTCGATACTCTCATGGTCTAAGGAATTATGCAAACATTAACTTCTCTGTGTTATTTAACCATTAACTTGTGATGAATGTATCTCTTAGCATAACATCAATCCGGGTCGATTCAACACAAATGTTCTCTTAACATTGTG
Organism: Triticum aestivum; assembly: GCF_018294505.1. Lineage (NCBI taxonomy): Eukaryota > Viridiplantae > Streptophyta > Magnoliopsida > Poales > Poaceae > Triticum > Triticum aestivum. The sequence goes on along the minus strand of NC_057808.1, from coordinate 531,871,279 downwards.
CCCTCAAAATTGCTGGCATAGACATGCCCATGATCAGGAAAACAGAACCATCATGCAACACTTGAGCTAGTCTTAGAGGCCAGACTAGGAATACTTCTTACCGTTTATTATTCCACACGTGCATATGAGTCTTCCTCCGAGCCTCGTGGATATTGCCGACTCGAGAATCATTGCAGTTATAGCATGGAACATAAACATAATTATGAACTCGGAGATAAATAATATCATTTATTATTGCCTCTAGGGCATATCTCCTACAGTTAATCTCGGGTGTCTACTATGAGTTTCATGTTGGGTGCAAACAAACATTAAAGGAGCCATTGTCTGTATTTTTTAACTAAAGCTATTATCTGCCTGCTATCATTGGTTTTGGGTCTATCCACAGTTTGCTACCATCACTCTGGTTTGGTGCATGCACTCCTTACATAATCTCACTATGTTTTATTCCTATGCATGTCAGTTATTGTACACAATGGAACTGAACATGTAGAGCAAAAGAGACGAGCCTTGCGTGGCAATAAAATTTCATGCAGACGTCGCTCCATGGTGGGCGCAAAGGCAGCCCCCCTCCACCCATTTCGGATCGTAATCAAGAGGAAGATAACTGTTCTGAGGGGGATTCAGAAGCAGAAGACCACTCCTATTTACCCCATGAGGTCTTCTCTCTAACTTGGCATGCCGATGTTGGTTATATCATGCATATGGTGCCTTGCATTGCTTACTTTATACATCAAATATGTCAACTGCTTAGTTTAGACATGCTTTGTGTGAATGCCATCTGTTTAGTTTATTCATCGTTTATGTGAATTATGCAATGTCATCTTGTTTAGCCAGGCATCATATATGTGAATTTTGCAATGCCATCCTGCTTAGCCAGTCATCTTATATGTGAATTATATCAGGCCATCCTTTTTTTTCATTACGTATTACATTTGTCAACAATGTTAGTACATTCAACTACTCTTCGTGTGCATCAGCCATTTGACACGGTGATGGAAAATTCTGGAGTGAAAACAAAGTCTTCAGAGCAGACTATGCTATCTGACGAAGCGCATATCTCGCTGGTTACGGATAGCTCCTCAGAGGAGGATTCAGAGACAGATGACCAGTCCTATCCCCCCCCCCCGAGGTGCATGCTCTATCCTGGCAGGGTTATGTTGCTCATACTGTGCGTATGGTATCTTGCATTGCTATGTCATTTGCTTAGTTTAGACATGATTTGTGTGAATGCCACCTGTTTAGTGTCTAATTACCATATATGTGAATTATGCAATGCCATCTTTTTGCAAGACATTATATATGTGAATTATGCAATGTTATCTTGTTGCAAGGCATTATATATGTGAATTATGCAATGCCATGCTGTTTAGCCAAACGTCATATATGTGAATTATATCATGCCGTCCTTTTTTTTGTATTTCTCATTGCTTTTGTCGACAATGTTTGATATTCAACTGCTCTTCCTGTGCATCAGCCATTTGAATTGGTGATGGAGAAATCTGGAGTGAAAACAAGGTCTTCAGAGCAGACAATGCTACCTGGTGAAGCAGATATGTTGCTGGTTACAGATAGCTCTTCAGAGGAGGATTCAGAGGCAGATGACCAGTCCTATTGTCCCCCTGAGGTGTATGCTCAAACTTGGCAGGGTTATATTACTCATATCATGCATATGTTGTATTGCAATGCTTAGTTTTTACATCATATATGCGATTGCCCTCTGCTCACTTCCTTAGTATATAAATCATATATTTGAATTATATCATGCCATGATGTTTACACAGACAGCATGTATCTGAATTATGGCATGCCAACCCATTTTCTAAAGACATAATATAGTTATATCATCTCATCCTGTTCACATAGTCATCATATTTTGAATTATGTCATTCTATCCGTGAATTATATCATGCCATCATGTTTCCATCGACGGCATGTTTGTGATTTATGGCATGCCAACCACTTTAATAGACACATCGTATAGTTATATCGTGTCATCCTGTTTACATAGTCATCATATTTTGAAGTATGCCATTCTATCTTGTTTAGTTAGCCATCATACATGTGAAATTGTGTCATGCTATCCTGTTTAATTAGCCATCATATATTTGAAATTATGTCCTGCTATTCTGTTTGGTTAGACAACATAAATGTGAATTATTTCATGCCCTGTTTTCTTCCCTACTATCCATTGCACCTGTCTATCTTACAATGTCTGTATATTCAATTACTTTTCTTGTTTATCATCCATTTCAATTGGAGGGGGTGATGGCAGTATCTGTGGGAGTAAAAACACGGTCTTCAGAAAAGATCGTGCTACCTGTCGATGGAGATAGAACCACGGTTGTACTTGCCCAAGAACCAGCCCCACCACACATAACCCAGACTCACGCAGATTGTACCCCTACCCAGTTGGACAGAGAACCAGCTACACCCCTTCTAACCCCAACCCTAGCAGATAGTAACCCAGTTCCCGTTGACACAGCACCGTCTCCACCACAGAGCACCCAAACACGAGCAGTTAGTAAGGCAACTGCAGTGCCCAAAGCACGAGGACCACCACTCCGAACCCCAAGTCAACGATTAAAGCAGAAGAAGAATTGTTCTCAGGTCAGGTTCCGTAGCTATGGTTCATACTACTTTGCTCTTGCATCACTGTATTTACTCATACCAACTAATTTCAAATTTGAAGGATGCAATTGAAACTCCAATGGCGCAACAGGTATGTTTTAAACCTGTTTCTTTAACGTGTTTGCTATTGTAACTTGCTCTATGTTGATTTCGGTTTCAATTGAATAAACAGTTATGTTCTCATGCCATGCACATTACAAGTGTTGTTATTGCTGTGTAGTTTCCCACACTTATATTCTGTCTATGCTGCTTTCTCTTAAATAGATATGATTCGAACTGTATCTATCTTGATTTGGCAACATAAACTAGAATGATATAGACCATACAGTGACCATACTAGATAGATATATGTTTGTTTCATGCTGTTATCTTGTCCACCTTACTACTGAACTGGTTTACCAAAATGAGTTTCATATACTACATTGTAAACCTGTGATGTGTTTGTTTGTTCTTTAGAACGCAGATAAAATATTGGAGAAGAGTACCCCATTATGCAATGGTAAAGGAAGTAATGCAGATCAGGTTCAAGATAGTGAGACATCCCTGTTGTTCTCCAAGAAAGCTGATAAAAACTATATTGAAGACACTGAGATAACCCCAAAGTCCTGTCTTGATGTAGTGTTCGAGTTACTGGCTACTACTGCTGGCACCAGCTCTTCGTACTCGCTGCCTGAATCAGTTCGGCTTCTTGAGTCTCAACTTCAAGTTGAAAGACATCGATTAGATGTTATGCGACAGGAAGCCGAAGGACTGAGGAAGTCCCTGCAGAATTCAGATGCATACTTTCTGGTGCAACAGCAAGTGCTGGAGGATTTAAGCGCCAAACAAGAGAAAGTTAATAAGCTTGCTAAGCATCTTGCCAGCATTATGGGTACCCAGGATATTGTTTCTTGAGCTCTTCTGAAGTGGTTTCAGTTATGGACTTGTTTTGCTGCGGCGTTTATATGCTGCTTTGTTCCCTATATTTGCACTGGTGGCGAACTTTGATGCCCAGTGGATGTAATATGTGTAATAGCCATGATAGCCTAGTGTAAGTTACTTGCTTATTTATTTCCGTTGTCTTGTTTATTTGTTTTCTTGTAGTCAGTGCAGTTCTTTTTCCGCGGTTTGCTAGTGGCCGGAATAACCTATTTTTTAAACTAGGCCACATTAACAATGGGCTACATATTTACTGTAGGCCTCCTACGGGCCGTAGAAACAATGGACCTTCTAAGGGCCGTAGACACAATGGGCCTTCTACGGGGCGTAGACACAATGGGCCTTCTACGGGCCGTATCATGAATGGGCCTTCTACGGGCCGTATGATCGGTTGGCCAAACATGGGCCAATAACAGACCACATTATGGTCGTAAATGGGCTAGAGTTGAAATCGTCCGTTCATGGGCCGACCATAACGGGCCGTCGTTAATAGGCCGTATTTGATGACGCTATGAAAACGGCCCAACGTATTAACGGGCCACAAACGGGCCGACTGTAACCACGGGCTGTATTTGGCCCACAAGCTGAAAATGACAGTAACAGGCCGAAAGTAAACGAATGCTGGAAATGAGCCCAAGAATAAATGGGCCCTAAGAAGGCCGAAAGATAACATGGACTGGAAACGGCCCAACGGAATAATGGGTCGTTAATGGGTATAAAGTGATACACTGTTCATTACGGGCCAGTTTTACCACGGGCCGTTAATGGGCCGAGGGTTACTAAGGGCCTCATATGGGCCGAAAGACGTCATGGGCCATACATGGGCCGGAAGTTAAAACTGGCTGGAATTATATTGGACGGCCCAGATGACACTACTGGGCCTAATTCGGATAGGCCGTAAACGGGCCCTGGGTTAGCGGGCTGTAAATTGGCTATATGCGAACAGGCCGTTAACAGGCTTGCCTGGGCCGGCCCGCCACCTTTTGACTAAGTCAAACGGGCCGGCCTTTTCACAGGAATGGGCCTCTGTTGGGCCGTGCCACGTGTCGACGTATCATAGGCGCTTTGGGTCCAATGAGTGGATGACGTCTGTCCCAACGGTGAGCTGACACGTGTTTCCTCCAGCCAATGATGATTTTACACGTGGAAAATCCCCATTGGTCGGGGCTGTTAACGGGTTATCGGATCCAAAACCGGACCCGATAGCTTAACGGCGTTCCGTTATGGTGGATGCCACGTGTCGGTCACCCTTGACGAAAGCACTTCTATGACGCGCGATTTATCGTCATGGAAGTGGACACTTCCGTGATGATAATTTTGGTAATGTCATGGAACACTTCTACGACAGCACAGGTATGACTATCTTGATTCTGTCATAAATTTGTCATGGATGTACATGCATGACAGAAAACGTGACCTACTGTGACAAACACGTATCATCACGGAAGTGTATTTTTTTGTAGTGATGCATCCCTATGAGTAGTTGCTTTCAATCTTGTTAACAAATTTTTTGTGGCAGAAATTTTTTCAGAAAATTGTACGTGAATATGATGAACCTCTTTGGAAGGAGTTCTTTGAGGAGGAGATCCTCGGAGGCATCTTCTAGTAGCAGCTCCACTCGTCGGTCTTATGTTGAACCAAGTGAAAGTTCCATACGAGATGCCGCCACCAAAACATGCTTATGGCCATGCAACGATTATATGGTGCGTGTGGGCATTAGGGAAGAATTTGAGCAATATGTTCACAATGCCGATCTCGGTCCCTACATTTCAGATAAGTGCAACCAACACCTCACTCTCACTAAATCATTTACTAAAGAATTGATAGTGGTTCCTTGAGTCCGAGGCCATAGGTTGAACAACAACATTGATAGTGGTAAATTCTCTAATGAAATTCAGTGATGATGATAATCCTCACAATATGCATCCTAGCCGATGCCTTTATGAGTTTGAAAATTACATTAGAAAGCAAGATCACTTCAATGCAAATGTTATGAAACAATTGAAATACAATTCTGATATGATTGCTCGCTTGACTGACTTGTTATTTAGAATCTCCAATGATGTTAGAGGTTTAGGAAAACATGCTTCTATGGTTCAAACTCAACTAGAATGGGTTGCTAAATCTCAAAGAGAATTGCTTGCTGAAATGAACAACAACATACATGACTTTGATGTTAGAGTAGCAACCAGAGGAGGTAAAATGACTCAGGAACCACTTTATCCTGAGGGACACTAAAAAAGAATTGAGCAGGATTCCCAAAGGAATAACACCAATGCACCTAGTCTATCTAAAAATAAGAAGAAAAAGAAAAATGATAGGACTTTGCATGCCTCTAGTGAACCTGAGACAGAAAAACCTCCTGATAATGATAATGATGTTTCTATTTCTAATGCTGAAACTCAATTTGGTGATGAACATTCACCAAGTGATAATGAAAAATAACCAGATAATGATGTTGAAATAGAACCAGTTGCTGATCTTGATAACCCACAATCTAAAAATAAAAGATATGATAAAAGCGACTTTGTTGCTAGGAAACATGGTAAGGAAAGAGAGCCCCAGGTTCAAAAACCTATGCCCTTTCCACCTAAATCAACTAAAAAGAAAGATGATGAAGAATTTGAACGCTTTGCTGAAATGCTGAGGCTAGTCTTTTTGCGTACTCGCTTGACTGATATCTTGAAAATACCTCCTTATGCAAAGTACATGAAAGACATCATCACCAATAAGAGAAAAATACCAGAAACTGAAATCTCCACCATGCTTGCTAATTACTCTTATAAGGGTGGAGTACCTAAAAAACTTGGAGATCCGGGAATACTAGCTATACCTTGCTCCATCAAAAGAAACTATGTGAAAACTGCTTTGTGTGATTTGGGAGCTGGTGTTAGTGTTATGCCTTTCTCTTTATATAAAAGACTTGATTTGAATAAACTCACACCTACTAAAATAGCTTTGCAAATGGCTGACAAATCAACTGCCATACCTATCGGTATTTGTGACGATGTGCCTGTTGTTGTTGCTAATGTTACTATTCTGATTGACTTTGTTATACTTGACATGCCCGAGGACGACAACATGTCAATTATCCTTGGTAGACCCTTCCTGAATACTACAGGGGCTGTTATTGATTGCAATAAAAGCAAAGTCACTTTTCATATTAATGGTAATGAGCATACGGTGCACTTTCCGGCGAATCAATTCCAAGTGAATGGTATTAATGTTATTAAAACATCTCCGACAATCACTATTGGAAATTTTCAACTACCTCTACCTAATGTTAAAAAGAAATATGAAATGCTTATTGTTGGGGACATTCATATCCCCGTTGAGGTAACTTAGTGATTTACGAAAGTTCTTCGGTTTCATGCTAATCGAAAGTGGTTGTTAATAAGACTTGATCAACCTTATTAATTGATCATTTTTTAGAGGTATGAAGTTGACGAATTTAGTGAGCACTACCTTCTGTCCCTACCTTTTGTTTTCTGTTTTTATTAGTTAAATAAAATAGAATGTCATGTTTTTTGTCTGTTTTCTGAATTTCCCGTGCAATAAAAAATGGCCCAAAAAAACAAAGTTCTCGGAATGCTCTGAAAATTTAATATGATTTATTCTGAATATTTAAGAATTTTTGGTGCAAATAACATCAGAGGGAGGTGCACCAGGTGCGCACAACCCACGTGGGCGCGCCAGGACCCCCAGGCGCGCCCTGGTGGGTTGTGGTCCCCACGTGGGCCCCCTCACTTATCTCTTCATCCCATATCACCACCTACCTCCAGAAAAAAAAATCACCATTACTCTCTCTCTCTCTCGTGTTCTTGCTCCCAAACCCGCGGGTTTCGATCTCTTTGCTCGAAGCTCCGTTTCCGAAACTGTTTCTGGGGATTGGTGCTTGGTATGTGACTCCTTCGTTGGTCCAATTAGTTTTTGCTTTAGTGGTTTTTATTTGGAATAATTAGTTACTCTTGGTGCTGCTGAAGATGAGCTTGCATGTTGAATTCTTAGAGTTCTAAGTAGTTTGAATGCTTGCTATGGCCTCTATGCATCCCTATGAGTAGTTGCTTTCAATCTTGTTAACAAATTTTTTGTGGCAGAATTTTTTTCAGAAAATTGTACGTGAATATGATGAACCTCTTTGGAAGGAGTTCTTCGAGGAGGAGATCCGCATCTTCTAGTAGCAGCTCCACTCGTCGGTCTTATGTTGAACCAAGTGAAAGTTCCATACGAGATGCCGCCACCAAAACATGCTTATGGCCATGCAACGATTATATGGTGCGTGTGGGCATTAAGGAAGAATTTGAGCAATATGTTCACAATGCCGAGCTCGGTCCCTACATTTCAGATAAGTGTAACCAACACCTCGGTCTCACTAAATCATTTACTAAAGAATTTAAATTCCATCCCCGTGAGTCTAGGGTGTCATTTAAATTGTATGAAAATCCATTTACCATATCTTTTGAGAGATTTGGTCACCACTGCAAAATCCCATTCCGGGGTTCGCTTGACGAACCACCAAGGTCTGAATTTGAGATATTCTTGACTAGTCTTCGCTATGGTGAGACTAGGGGAGTGACGCAAGGTAGAATAAAGAGCATTCATTTTCCCTCAATCCAGTACTTTGCATTATTTAATTGAAAATGTATTGTAGGTAAACAAGATTGTAGTACACTTTGTGCTCTAGACTTGAGCCTCATATGCACCGCTCTCACCGGTGACGAAAGTTATAATCTTGGAGCGATTGTTGCACGTAGGTTGCAACACAACGCTGGTAGTGGATATTTTTATGGCGGAATTTATGCCACATGCTTGGCAAGAGAGCTGGGTGTTCCACCCTTGCCCTATGACCCTATTTTACCCACGCAGTACTTAGACTTTGATGCTATGAAACGTCATAAGATCCTTAGAGGTGAACCCCATAATTTGACTTATAAATTGTTGTTTAATAAAAGTTCCGTGGTGGACACATATTTGCATGCACCTGCTCTCTTGATGTTCACAGTAGGGGGAGATATTATGTTCTTGAGAGCGACGCCCGAGCTCATAACGCGGCGGTTGTGGCCGCATGGCAGGCTAAAGCATCCACACTGAGAGCCTCCGTGAGCTATCACTCCGACCATTATGCAGGCTACTGACTGATTACCAAGTTAGGCCAAAAGCCTAAGCTTGGGGGAGTACGTATTTCCACCGACATTACATTCATGTTCACACATTTCATTCCAGTTGTCGGTGTCCACACTTTTTCATTGTATTATCCATGCAAAATTTATTTTCTCGCTTTCTTCTTGTGTGTTTGAAAAACTTTGAGAAAATCCAAAAATATATTTCCTGTTTCTTTTCAGTTTCCTTCCTAGTTTAAACTGTTGTAGTATTAAAAAGAAAACCCAAAAAGATTTCCTTCTTCTTCTTTTGCTTGTTGGGAGCTCTCCCGTGTAAATAGTTTTTCTCGTTTTGTTTTTCTTTCTTTAAATTGCTTTCTTGCAAGAAAAACCAAAAACTCCAAAAATATTTCAGTGTGTTTCTCTGAATTTCTTTTCTTTTTATTGAGTCTTACCGAGGAGAAGACCATGATGAAAATGTTGAGTGGCTCTCATATGCATTATTCTGGATCTAACAAAGAGCCCGTATTACCTTGTCTTCCCCTTTTGAATAAAATATTTGCAGATTCCAGCTTAGTCCAAGGCACTCTTGCACTATTATTATTTTCATATCGTTCGGTCGTGCAAGTGAAAGGCAATAATGCTGATATTTGATGAACTGGTCGTGGCAGAGAGAAACGGGTATGAACTCGACTTGTTCTATTTTTGTAAATATGTTTAATCTAGTATTCATGATTCAGTCTATTATGATCAAACATGTTTGCAATGACAATTAGAGATTATAGTTTCTCATGCCATGCATAAGTAGCTAGGAGTGGATAATGATTTATCTTGGATGTCAACATTGCATTAAAATGATTGTGATGTAGTATGATGATATGGTATCCTCCTCTGAATGTTCGAGTGGCTTGACTTGGCACATGTTCATGCATGTAGTTGAATCAAAACCAACATAGCCTCTATGATATTTATGTTCATGGTGTTCATATCCTACTCATGCTAGTATCCAATGTTACTTAAGCATAATGCATGTTCATGACCATTGTTGCTCTCTAGCTGGCCGCTTCTCAACCTAATTGCTAGCCTTCGCCTGTACTAAGTGGGAATTCTGCTTGTACATCAAAAATCTGAAACCCAAGTTATTCCAGATGAGTCCACCGTATCTACCTATATGCGGTATTACCCTGCCGTCCTAAGTAAATTTGCATGTGCCACCTCTAAAAACATCAAAAAATATCCTTTTTGTGTTCCTGGATTGTTCATAGAGCAACAGGAGGTAGTCAGTATCTTCCATGCTAAGCGTGTTATTCTCATGATGAGTGTTTATTCACTCGTCATTGCACGAGAGGGGCGGTAATAGGGATTCCCAGTCCCAAATTGCAAAAAGAACTTACAAATAATAAAACAAAAACTCCTACGGAGTAATAACCTTTACTTTATCGCTTGGGAACCGCCGCTAATGTGTTTAGCATGGAAGATACCGATAACTAATGGTCGCGAAGTAAACAAGAAGGGTGCATTTCTCAAAGTTTCATTTACCTCTGTTTTAAAAACTTGAGCTCTGGCACCGCTGCAAATCACTACTTCCCTCTACGAAGGGACTATCTATTTACTTTTATGTTGTGTCATCACCTTCTCTAATAAGCGCCAGGACCTGAGAGCACTGTTGTCATGCTTATGCATTGTGTGTAGCTAATGTTGGGTGCATCATGACTGGATCGTTTCTACCATGAATTACAATGTTTAGTAGCTGCTTGAACTTTGGAGGTGCTCTGCATTTATGTTTTGCGGTCTCAAAAAGGGCTAGCGAGATACCACTATTGTCATATTATGTCATGATTGTTTTGACAACGTGTTGCTGTTTGAGATATCTTATTATTGCTCGCTAGCTGATTATGTCATTGATGTGAGTTAATATAATTTTTAAGAGTTATTGTCAACATGCTTATTTATAATCTTGGCTGAAAACCTGGGTGCTACTTAAGCTTATTTATGCAAACAAGAGCAAAAGAGTTCGTAAAAGTTTTTCTCTTTCACTTTCAGTTTATCAACTGAATTGCTTGGGGACAAGCAAAGGTTTAAGCTTGGGGGAGTTGACATGTCTCCGTCGTATCTACTTTTCCTAACGCTTTTCCTCTTGTTTTGGACTCTAATTTGCATGATTTGAATGAAACTAACCCGGACTGACGTTGTTTTCAGCAGAACTACCATGGTGTTGTTTTTGTGCAGAAATAAAAGTTCTCAAATTGGAACGAAACTTTGCGAGGAATGTTTATACGAATAAAGATAATTTCTGGAGTCAAGAACCACCAGAGGGGGGCACCTGGGTGGGCACAACCCACCAAGGCGCGCCACCCCCTCTAGGCGCGCCCAAGTGGGTTGTCCCCACCTGGTGGCCCCACAGACCCTGAAACCGGCGCTATAACATCCTATTTTTTTAGAAAAAAATCAGAGAGAAAGAATTATTGCGTTTCACGAGACGGAGCCGCCGCCGCCTCCTGTTCTTCATCGGGAGGCCAGATATGGAGTCCGTTTGGGGCTCCGGAGAGGGGGATCTTCTATCTTCATGATCACCAACCCTTCTCCATCGCCAATTCCATGATGCTCCCCACCAGGAGTGAGTAATTCCTTCGTAGGCTCGCTGGTCGGTGAGGAGTTGGATGAGATTCATCATGTAATCGAGTTAGTTTTGCTAGGACTTGATCCTTAGTATCCATTATGTTCTGATATTGATGTTGCTATGACTTTGCCATGCTTAATGCTTGTCACTTCGGGCCCGGGTGCCATGATTTCAGATCTGAACCGTTTATGTTATCACCATTATATCTATGTTCTAGATCCGATCTTACAAGTTATAGTCACGTACTACGTGTTATGATCCGGCAACCCCGAAGGGACAATAGTCGGGACACTTCCCTGTGATGACCGTAATTTGAGGAGTTCATGTATTCACCGTGTGTTAATGCTTTGTTCCGGTTCTCTATTAAAAGGAGGCCTTAATATCCCTTAGTTTCCATTAGGGCCCCGCTGCCACGGGAGGGTAAGACAAAAGATGTCATGCAAGTTCTTTCCATAAGCACGTATGACTATTTACGGAATACATGCCTACATTATATTTATGAACTGGAGCTAGTGCTGTATCGCCCTAGGTTATGACTGTTACATGATGAATATCTACGATTTTCCTACATATTGATCTTGCTAAGTTACTACTGGTTCTGTTACTATTGTCACTGCTACAAAATTATGACTATCACTGTTACCGTTACTGTTGCTTCTACCACTACTATCAAAGCTATCATATTACTATGCTACTGATCACTTTGATGTAGGTAATTAATCTCCAGGTGTGATTGAATTGACAACTCAGTTGCTAATATTTGCAAATATTCTTTGGCTCCCCTTGTGTCCAATCTATAAATTTGGGTTGAATACTCTACCCTCGAAAACTGTTCTGATCCCCTATACTTGTGGGTTATCAACCCCCAAGAGCAAAACCTAGTCGCCGCCTTCAAGAAGGAGCACTCCACTGAGGTGTCGTCGTGCCGACTTTCGCTGGAGCTCAGGGGGAGACGAAAGGGAGAGGAACCACCCCAAAGCCTCCAAGAAGGGGATCGGCGCCAAAGGCGTCGACTTTGGGGGGCCGCCGCGCCAGCTAGGGTTTTCCCCCGGATCCTCGCCCAAACGCCAGATCCGGCTAGCAATCATCAAGATACGGCGTCCGCAGTGGCCGGGGACCCGCGCTAGCATGGAACAGAGCAGATCGGGCGGCACCCAAGTTTCTCCAAGGTGGTCCGGCGGCCAGCGAGGCGCCACCGCATCACCGACGTCCGTGACCACCACGCTGCCCGCGCAGCCGTGGAGGTCTCCCACCAGCACCCGTCGGTGCCGCCCGCCGCCCAGGCCATGCCGTGCGCCACCGACCGGGGCTGCGCGTGAGCGCCAGGAGCCCCTTTGGTAGCGACGGAGGGGAGTGAGAGGGGGGAGAGAGCGAGGCGACGATGCTAGGGTTGCCCCCCGAGTCGCCTCAGAGGAGACGACGCGGGAGGGGGGTTGGGGGGAGGGGAGTTCCTTAAATATTGCATGCTCATAAAAACATGCGTGTATACATGCAATAAAATTGCCACCTTCACTTGAATTCAAGAAGATGAGGGTCATGTTTCTGTAATAATGGAGGGCACCGGCCCCATGCCCGACGAGGAATTGGACAGGATGATGGCCGAGATCACGGATAGCAATGATGAGTAGTTTGTTTCGTTTTTATGTGATCTTTATATTTTGTTTAATGTTCAATCGAGTTTGAATCAAGTTTGATTGACTAGTTTGATCAAATTTGCATCGAATTTGTGTTCATTTTTTTAAGGAGTTAAGTTTAGGGGTTTGGTTAGAAACCGTACTACTCCCTCCGTTCCTAAATATTTGTCTTTTTAGAGATTTCAACAAGTGACTACATACGAAGCAAAATGAGTGAATCTACGCTTGAAAATATGTCCATATACATCCGTATGTTGTAGTCCATTTAAAATGTCTAGAAAGACAAATATTTGAGAACGGAGGGAGTACTTTAGAAGAGCACATATACTCCTGTAAAGGATACTCCGCCGTTTACTCCTCTAAATTTTAGGGCTCTAATTTTACAGGGGATGAGTTAGAGATGCTCTATCACCACTTCTCAGTTCACACCTAGGTTGAACAGCACCCTTTCTTGGTGTTGCAGGATGAATCGGCAACATTGATAGTGGTTCCTTGAGTCCGAGGCCATGGGCAGGGAGCGCCTTCTTGCTTATGATCTGATGGATGTAGGAAAGAATGGTCTGAAACGCCTTCTCATCAACGTTCAAGGCTTCCGTCTCTGCTAATGCCTGGCCATCTTCCTCTGGTGGTTAAAATGTTGACGATGTTGATGCTTCTTCGTTATGTCATACACCAAAAGCGCTCCCCTGTAGTACGCACTTGTGATTGTACGGTCTATCGATGCCGGAACCGTCCTTGTCGGCGCCGGCCCTGCCGGCCTTCGCGGTCTGCTGCTTGTACGAGTACCGGGTGGCGACGAGCACGTAGAAGCCCAGGTTGGCGGCGGAGATGCCGGCCAGCAGCCAGTAGAAGAGGTCCAGCCTGCTCCGGCTCAGGTCCTTGCCGAACCACCCGTCCCGCCGCCCGCCGTGCGAGCTCAGGCGGCTCGCCGCCGCGATCAACTGGCTGCTCAGGAAGCTCCCGGCGCCGATCACGCTCAGGTACAGCCCGATGCCCAGGCTGCGCATCGTCTCCGGCATCTGGTCGTAGAAGTACTCCTGGAGCCCCACCAGCGCGAACCCGTCGCCCACGCCCATCAGCGCGAACTGCGGCACCAGCCAGAACACCGACATGGTGACCTTGGAGTCGAGGCGGCGCCGCTCGACGACGGCTGCCACGGCCATGGCCAACACGGCGAACGCCATGCCCACTCCGATGCGTCTGAGGACGCTGATCCCGCGCTCGGCGCCCGTCCCGCGGCGCAGGCACGGCTCGAGCACCTTGTCGACGAGCGCCACGGTGGCGATCATGGCAACCGCGGCGAGCGCGAAGACGGACGCCGGCGGGAGCACGAAGTGTGGGCCGAGGTGGCGGTCCATGGCCATGCCCTGCTTGATGAAGAAGGTGGACACCTGCGCCGCCGCCATGCCGAACGGGAGCGTGGCCACCCAGATGGGCACCATCGACACCACCAGCTTCGTCTCCTCCACCTGCGTCACCGTCGCCAGACGCCACGCCCCGCTCCAGACCTCGCCACCATGCTCAAAGATTGCCGCCTTGTCGAGACACCGGAGCTGGTCGGTGTGGCAGAGCAGCCTCTTCTTGCCGTCGTTCTCCTCGTACAGCTCGCCGGCGTCGGCTGGCAGCTGAAGGCGCCGCTTCATGACCGCAGCCACAGCAACCCGCAGCAGAGGCGTGAGGGGGCTGCCCTGCGGCACCCTGTACCGGTAGGTCCGCCACCCCGCGAGGTAGACGACGAGGGAGCAGCCCATGACGGCGGCGAGGAGCACGGTGGCGGCGCCCCATCCGACCCGCTCCTGGATGTAGACGACGACGGTGACCCCAAGCAGCACCCCCGAGCAGAGCGCGCAGTTCCACCAGTTGAAGTAGGACATCTTCTGAAGCCGCTCGCCGGCGTGGCCGTCGTCGAACTGGTCAGCGCCGAAGCTCTCGAGCGCCGGCTTGTGGCCGCCGGTGCCGACGGACACGAGGTAGATCCCGACGAAGAAGAGCGTCTCGTGAACCCGCGGCACAGAGACACCGCCAGGCCTCAGTCCCGGCGCCAGCTGCGCCACCGCGAGCAGGACGAGGCCGAGGAGGTATACGACGGTGGAGAGGAGCACGGTGCGGAAGCGGCCGAGGTAGGCGTCGGCGAGGAAGCCGCCGAGGAGCGGCATGAGGGTGGTGACGCTCATCCAGTACTGGGAGTTCACGGCGGCGACCTTCATGTCCTGGTGCAGCACCTTGGTGAGGTAGATCATGAGGCTCGTGGCGATGCCGAAGTAGCTCAGCCGCTCGCTGAACTCGATCACTGCCAAATCCATACAACAAGAACTGCCATCAACCAAACGAACAGAGACAGAGACAAAGACAAAGACAGAGAGATCTGGCAGGCAGTTTGAGGAGGGAGCTTACGGATGATGAACATGGCGGCCCTCCATGAGCCGGTGGCGGCGCGGAGGGGCGGGCGGCCGCGGTGGTCGACGGAGGAGTCGTCCACCCATTTGTCCCACTCCCCATCATCGGCGCCGACGCCATGGCCGCCGCCGCTTAAACCCTGCTGCTTCCTCATCACCGAGTCAACAACCTCTCTCCAAAGTCCAAACTAAGCAAAAGGACTCGCTCTACTGCGCTTTTGGACGTAGCAGATTGATCGGTGGTTCTTGGTGTGAGGCTGGGAGGAAAAGAGGTCGAGTTATATAGCCGCGCGGGTGGGACATGGACGGAGTGGGGGAGGCAGGGGATGTTGGGGGAAGAAAGGCCACGTCCCTCTCCGTGTGTGTGTGTGTGTGTGTGTGTGTGTGTGTGTGTGTGTGTGTGTGTGTGTGTGTGTGTGTGTGTGTGTGTGTGTGTGTGCACGCGTGCGAATCGAATCCACGAAAGGAGGCCCCGTTTTTTGTGATTTTTACCAAAGTTCTTGAGGGAATGAACCGATTTGAGGAATTTGTTGGCGATTTTTTTTTTGTTTATTTTCAGAAGTGTGTCAAAACTCACACTCACATCACACCTAGAGAGTGGGGGAGCTGGGGCGAAAGACAAATCATCAGTGTTTGGGGCTGCCAAATGTAAAAAAAAAAACTAATATAAGCCTCTCTAAAAAAAATTCTTCAGAAATTGGTCCAAGGCTGGGGGGCAGCGGCCCCCCTTGGCCTCAACATAGCTCTGCCACTGACCTAGAGGTCTAAATTAATGCAGCATATCTAGTGTAGATACAGCTTCTTTGATATAGCTTGTACTATCTTAATTAGCCTGTATCTTAATGTAGATATTACTTCTTTAATAGCCTACGTGCAGTATGATATGCATTAAATATGCATCCACATACAACTTTCTTTTATATGAAACCATGGTATTTGTTGATGCCAAATACAACAAAGTTTTTAAGACTATAGTTCTAAAAAACACACAAAATATATATTCTACAATAACTTTAAATATACTTAGTTGCCAAATGCGACCTTAAGGAAACTCTAGCAGAGTCGTCGTATGGGCAGCCGTCATAATGCATATAGAGCGCGCTCCATATGCACTTGGCGGCTGCCATGGCAATGCACAAACTCTCCTTTAGTGTGTGTTTATGAGAGTAAAATCATCACTTCCTTTGTTTAGTGCTTAGACTCATGTCTAGATTAATATAATAACTTGATTTCCTCATTAAATAAGGTGTAACATCAAAAACAATTCTTAGGAGTAGTAGTTAGGTAGTCAAAGCAAACCGGTAGTGAGTTATCTTAAATGAGTATAGCACAATTTTAGATACTATTCATATATAATCATGTGGGTGTTAATTTGAACAATTTATATATGAAAAATGGTAAGATTATGCAGTAAGCATGGTGCTCCATCTACCGAGTAAATGAGCAGTGTACAGTTTTTAGACAACTACTAAGATTTAAAATCTCAAGTCGTGTGTTGATTTAACCAGGCCAGATGACTGTAAATTTTTTGTATCTATGAAATGAGTTAATTCTATTTTTCCCCTATAATTTGATTTCTTTACACTAAAATTTTCATCTGGCTTACCTTATTTATGAAAAATGCATGGTACTATCCTTATAATTTTGTGAGAGCATTGGTCCCTGTCATGAGGTTAGCGTGGCAAATTCTTCACAAACCTAAGCAATTCTTACACCTTATGAAATATAAATTATTTATTTATATACATATATATATATATATATATATATATATTAATAATTAAGGTTAGGGTATATACGGTGGTTGATAAGACAATTATATCTTTAAGACTTTCAGATAATTTAGAGATGACAATAATTATGTGGTGAGATTATTATGTTGAGAGATCATCTCTTAATTAAGGGCCATATACAGTGGTTGATAAGACGGTCTTATCTTAATCCTGACATGAATTTTAGATATGGCAATAAAAATACATGTACAACTTGATATCTTTTAGTCTTATCTTTAGTAACTAGATATACGTAAACTTTCGGGAAAAGCTAGATATACGTAAATATGTGGTGAGAAATATTCCGCGAAGAGATCATCTCTTAATTAAGAAAATGCAAGTCTTGTATTCTGATTTCTCTCTCCTCACCCCAGTATTTTTCCTACCCGACACTGGTAAGATAGCATCATTTTTGTGTGGGTGGCACCATTATACATGCCCTAAGAGAAGGCAAGCCTTCTTTTTTGTATTTTCTGTCCTCTGCCTCATCGTTTATCCCACGTGACACTAATAAAATAGCATAACTGCGCAGTTTCTACCTTAGAAATTTTTAACTGCGCAGTTTCTAGAAGGCCGTGTACATCCGAAAGAGCTGACCCTGGATCCGTCCTTGGGCTTCAACCAAATTTGGATCAAACGGCGATGATGGAGCATCACTCACTCATGCTTGCCACCAAAGTCGTTGCTGACTTGTGCATGTGACGGCAGTACGTAGTTGGAGCGGAAACGTATATATGCATTCACTGCACTCACCAGCAACGCAGTACGCCAGCCATAGTCGTATGCAGAGATGACCCTCCACGGCCGGCACATGCGTGAACACATTGCCTCTCGCACGGCCCATCTCAAACACATTTCTCTCTCTAAAAAAAATCTCTTTTTCTATTAATTTTTTGCGGGAAATTCTAATTTATTTATCGGATGTCCCTCTGACTTTGCGCGGCGCGGCGAATTAAGCACGTGTTTCATGCCTGCATGCATTGCGTTCGTCCGGCAGGTCCACGTGGTCCCTCACGATCGATATGATCCAAAGTCTTTGAGTGCCATCAGCGACGGACGTAGACGGTGCGTCCTCTTGCAAATGCCACGCTCCACTTGGCCTGAGACGGAGATGGAGATGATGCAACGCGATGTGATAGAGAGCTGCATCTGCATCCATGCGTATGATGCGTATGGCTGGAAGATGGGTACACACATACATCCGGCGGTTCATGCTTTGATTTGGTGCTCTAGCTGGAAGATCGATCCACAGTACGAATGCATGTGGCGTGCAATGCATTATGGCGATAATTACGGTCTGCTAAATTGGCAGCTATTATGTGTTAGTCGTTGGCTAACTAGTATTTTTTATGTCCCAAAAAAACTACTCCCTCCGTAAACAAATATAGAACCGTTTAGATCACTAAAGTAGTGATCTAAACGCTCTTATATTTCTTTACGAAGGGAGTAGTTCTTTTTATGCATCCTCGTACTTACGTTTAATACAAAATCAGCGATAATTAATTTAAATCGGAGAAAGTAGTATATTGCGCTCACGATTCGCTGACTTGGGTCACTTTGAAGGCAGCACGCCACACTAGCCTGACATTGACCACTCTAGTCCGCCGGATCTAAAAGGAACCATCCCGATCTCTTGCTACATTAATGATTAGGCGGAGTATGAGTATCGTTGAAACATTGTGTGAATTGCACTCTAGCTAGTGACTTTGCTTCTTGAAGTAATTAGCCAAGATGCGCCAAGTATATGTATAGTGTGTACGTACTTTCAACACAACACAAGTAAACAACCTTTTGTTGCATCATGGTTGGTGAGCTAGCCATCCTAGCTAGGCCCGACCTCGGATCTGCCATGTTAACTCCGTGGGTGGGAATAGTTTCTCCCACGTTCATTTCCTTCGAAACTAGTGTAAAAGAAGACCGGTGCCGGTCTTGTGGTTGGGGTTTCTCTTACTTTTTGGCTTACAAAACTTTGTTCTGGCCGCGCATCCAATTAACCAAAATAGAAATAAGACGAGACTGATCCAAGCATGCGACAGCTAGACTTTTTTAGCCAACTTCTGCTTTGAAAAAGCTAGAAGCCAACCAAAGGGATAAATTTTTGAAGCAGCTTTTGACAATCTGTAACTTTTACATAGTGTAAATTTCGCAGCCGGGGTACCCCCAACTTCTCAGCTTCTAAACCAACCGTTTTTAGCTGTCCCCTTACAGTTGAGAAGTATTTACCCACCAATATCACTCGCAAGTCATACCGCTTCGATCTTTTTCTTTCCTCTAGCACGAAAGGAACGAGTTGCTCGCACTCGCGCACGAGCGACAAAAAAAGGAAAGGACGGGAGCTGCCGCCGCCTCCCACGCACGGCTAGGGTTTGGCCGCCGCCGGTCACCGCCCACTGCCACCGCCCACCGCCCACCGCCCGGCAACCCTCCTATCTCCTTCCTCCCTCCTCCCTCCTCCCACATCCCTACTTCCTTCCTCTTCCTCCCCCGCTCACGGCGGCGCCGGCGCACTGTTCCTCCGGTCTCCTCCTCCCGTCGCTTCTTCCTCCCACTCCTCCCTCCTCCCCCCTCCCTTGCTCACGGTGGCCCTGATCCACCGGCGCCGGCGCACCGGCCCTCTGGTCTTCTACTCCCTTCCCTCCTCCTTCCATCCCTCCTCCTCATCCATCATCCCCATCTATCGTTCCCTCTTCATTATTCATTTTCTGTTTTTTGTGATGTAATGATTAATAGCACAGATTGGATATGGTGAGTACATTTTCATTAGTAGTTGCTGTATATTGCTGCTATCAGTGCATTTTCAAGTATATGTGTGCGTGGATTGTGCTTTATATGTGTATGTGGTAATGCTTCTACGCCCAAATGATTGGAATATCTTGTTGAATTTGTGATTGGATGTCATCCGATGCTATTATGCTCTTGCAAATTATGTGGTTTCTTTTTTTTAAACACAATTCTATGTTGTTTCATTGCCTAACAATGTACAGATCACTGTTTTCCTAAACAACTGGATCCAGATTTTCTATATTGTCTTTGGCTCAATTGGATCAAGTTAATTTTTTGTATATATAGTATAAAGCAACATCTAAAAGATGATTTTTTTTCCTTATCAAAACAGCCATTTATTTGTCAATTAACTTACAAATAAGTGTTTTACGGTCAATCAGAAGTTGGTTGCAAATTCAACCATATGTATTTTGTATGATGCATGTGTTCCGTAATAATAGTCGTCGAGTTACGTATGCGTTAACTATGAATCACTTGCATTGTCATAATTTTTCTTTGCAAAATGATCGTTCAATTACCTACAAATGTACACATCACGACTTTATGGTCAATTAGCATATAAACATATTCACTCAGGCCCCGATGGGCATTATAGACAATTCACAGCCAAATCTACAGTTTCACAGTTGTTTTAACCAAACAGCTTCCAGCTTTTTCACAGCAGCTTTTTCAGAATCTGCAGCTCAACCAAACACAACCTAAGATTCTTGTAGTTTCTATGTACCTTGGTATTTGTGCATTCTTGTAGTTTCTATGTGTCTTGGTATTGCGCAAGCCTTTCTACAAGAGCAAATCATGAAAAATATGGACACGTGGATATATCATGCAGAATCTCGTATTACATTCTTCATATGTTCCTCTTGGACCTTTCGATTTTGGATTTGGGTAGAAGGGGATATTCATGGCTACTGGTGGTTTCATTCATCGCCCCGATCAAGGGCCTCAGTTTAACATTGGGCGGGAGCCTTCTGTCTACAAATCTTCATACCGGTCTATTCTTTCTTAGCTAAACAAGTGGAAGATCAATCTTGGAAAATGGATCTGAATTAGACTGAAATGTACTAAAACAAGCTAAACTACTGGACACCCTAAATTTGACGTGCTTGATTCCATTTTCCTAAAACTTGTCGTTTTACGTTTATATGGAGTCAAACCTAAGAATTTTCTCTACCATACCTCTAACCTTTTCTGTTTGTTCAAAAACGTGTGAATTTATCTAAATATAATTTCATCAACTTTACCAGCGGTCAAGTCACATGGAAACCGTGTGACGCCCCTAAAGACGACATCTTTCGAGCACTGAAGAGAGCATGATGTCCGTGTCAAATCATATTACATAAGCTGGTCAAATCCTAAGTGCACTATATATAATACAAAAGGTCAACCGCGTGGTAGTGCTTAAATTTAAAAACAAGAACCTCAGGAGCAGCCCCAAGTTAGTCTTCTTTTTCTTTTGCTGGAAAGGCACTAGTCTTATTCTAGGAATAGATCTCCTAAGGTAGCCCATATCCGGGGAAAATAATTGTTGGTTTTACTGTTTCGCGACAGGTGCCACCACGGCATCGGCACCTGAGCATACTAGTTTGTGGATGTCATTGATCTGACCAAGAGATGTAATCGATTCTGTAATGTAATGGGGTGATCATTAGTGTAAAGCAATGGTGGCAGGCGATCTTGATCCCATTATTGCGTTCCCAAGAACAGTGGAATCACTGTTCCACAAATTGTGGCCTGAATTTTCACATTTCGGTTTTGCTCAATCGAAGTTTCCGGAGAATTTTTCTCCTATGTGCAAGTCGGCGGTCTAAGTCATCCAATGTCTAGTCTGTATGTATTGAGACTCATACACGGGTTTTAAAAATCAACAGTAAATCATGCGGCTACCATCATCGACTTAGCCATGAAAAAATATCTAAGAAATATACTTAATAGGGGTAGACACACCCTTTATTTTTTTAAGCAAGCGGGTCATCTAATTAAGCCGAGTTTCTAAAAAAAGAACCAATTAAGCCGAGAATGAGCAGGTGAGTGTTTCTTGATGTTTTCTTCTAATATACTTAAAAGGACTATTTGCTTTGGAGGAAATGTACTTTCTCGATGTTACTATTGGTGTCGATTAAAGTGCATAACAGATGGGGTCTACTGATTAATCAAGAATTTAGCATTGGTCAGCGATGACAGTGGAGATATAATGAAGTTAACCAGCCAACCATGCATGCATTGCATGCGATCCGTGTATACTTCCGACAGCATCAAGTTGGAAACAATCGGTGATGCCCTGATGGACCATGGATGAATGGATGGATGGAGGCCACAGCTTTAGATCTTGCTTTACGCAGTGGTGCCTCCAACTACCCAAATTTGGCACATGAAAGAAATGGGACGAAATCAAAATCGACATGCCTAATGTAGCTTGTACTCAGCTAGCACCAGCACTTACAATTTTCTTTCAAAATAATATCAGCACTTACAGTTAGTGGGTGATAATGGCTCAATTCAGGCCTTCACCTGAAAGAAATGGGATGGTTTTCTTTCATTTTTCTGAAACGGAGAAATGGGATGAAAATCGACATGTCTAATGTAGCTTGTACTGAGCTAGCACCAGCACTTGCCGCCACTTGGGATTAGTGGGTGATAAGTTATAGAGTAATGCAGACCCTCGTGCTTCGGGCCGGATGCAAATTATTGCCCACAATACAAATAAAATATAGACTAAAACGCAGTGGAAGCTTTCGAACTTGGTAAGAGGATCCCCTCGTCATCATGTATTGGTTCGACCGGTGTTGCTTTATTATATAAAGCTGAGTGAAAACCTGTTTCGAGAGAACATGGTGGGGGCGATATTAGGCCCGCGATATTAGTCTCTCCCCGATCATCACATCTACTCATAAGAACGGTAAATCGAACCGCTATTGCACCTAGCAGGGCTCTCTGACTTGCTGCATATAACCCACCAAGGTTCAAATCATATAGGAAGCCGATGAATGCACACACAAAAAACTCTATTTACAAACAAACAAACATATAGGAAGCCGATGAAAAAACGAAGGATTGACCCGATGCATTGTGGGATCAGGACAAACATATCAGTAGGTGGGGTGTTGCAATCCAGCCAAAGATATTGCATGCGTCGATGCACTCACTCACAACGATCATGACATGTGCGCGCATCGCCATTCCAACATGCGACGGAACTAGTGTGTAGTGTCACTGTGGCTTGGATACGCGTTTGACCATTGATCAGATAGTGCAGGGCAGTGACAATGACCGTGAGGGCTCGTCACCAACTAAGTCTTTGCCTGGATAAGGAGGTGGATGAAGGTCCACGTGTTGACCGCTTGTTAGCTCTCGGCGTGGCTTAGGTCGATGATCGTACGGTCAGGGGTCGCCGGTCGGGTGATCCAACGGCTCACCACGATCCTCCCATGATGCCCGGACGAGGATCGCACTATGCACTTGAATGTGTTTATTAGTTACTTATTATTAGTATTAGTACATGCTTATCTGTCTGCAAAGTAATCTGTGAGGTCATGTTCAATGCTACAGCTTCAGGTAGGCCTTGATAGATCCCTCAAGTCAAATCGATGGCACAGCTGGTGGATTTGGATTGGCAACCTATCTCTTGGCATAATCAAACGTGCTCCAAGATCATATACGATGTATGAGTATGATGGGATGGACGATGCGGCGCCACTCAAAATGCAGGGCGGGAACAGCTGGTGCCCATATCGAATTCCACTAGCCCGATCGGTCAGGATCATGCATGCATGCATGACAAAATCATGCTTCTTCTTCTTCACTGGATGAAAAAAAAATTAATACCATGCGCTATTGATCTTCCAACATGGGTTTAGATCTTCTGATGCTGAAGGCAGAAGATTAATCTTATAATTTACTCAAACTCTCAGTGTTTTCCTTTTCCTTCTCTAGATAAAAAAACGTACTATGCGCTTTTGCACCCAAAAAAGAAGAAGAAAAGTCGATGCCTAGATGAGCCAAAAACAGAGAGCATGTCCACCACTGCTGCTGCCACCTTTGACATACAGTACTAACTAAGTTGATGAGTTTTGTGCAATACTTATCTTTTCTGTTGTTGTCCAGCAAAACCCATTTTACTTACTTAATTGTAAGTGCAGCTTTCGGTGGTAGTTAGGCCAACAAATGTCTGGACTAGATATAGCTGGATCTTCTGATGCTGGGAGCAGAGGATTAGTGCTAATTGCATATGGATGTGTAAATAATTATGTTGAGGGAATCAGTTCCTTGTGTTTTATGTTGCGTGGCATGAGGTGTGGCTGTGGGTAGCAGGGAATTTCCAGCCACAACTCCATGATGGGGCACAGAATGATTAGCTCCAAGTTCAGTCGCTAATAATATCCCGGTCAACCGCATGGCCCATAAATCAATCTTTTTTTAACCTGCATCTAGCTAGCTAGGGAGGAATTTAAACGCTTGCTAGTACTCAATTACCTTAACTGCTCACTAGATTGCACACTAAATTAGCCACAAGTTTTTTATGTAGCCAGTTTCTGCTCTGATTAGGACAGGCATATAGATTGTGGGATGAACCTTCTTTTCCATGATAGGCAAGGTGGTGCTGCCTACATAGACAGATTAATGGGAATATTTAACAGCCAATTAACAGTTGGTGTACCATATTATTTATCCATGATAGGGGAGGAGAAGCGCATACTGCTTTGGGTATCTTACACTGAATCTGTTCCCCAAAGTGCGCGTGCACTCATCAGGGCAGGGGTAAGCTTCAGCTTTGGTTAATTTACTCCAGTTGTACTTATCTTGTTAATTACTAGTACTAGTTTATAGGGGTGCAGAGGAGAATAAGCCCTTCTTTATTTTCTTGTACTTGCATAAACCCCTTTTGACCATGGAATTGAACCATGGCAGACATCCACTCTGTACTTGCTTAGCCACAGAATGAAGGACACTGGGCATCAAGATAAAGGAGATAGGACATAAAACATACAAAATCTGAATTGAGCCCTACCATCGCGGGAGTTGGAAAATATTAATCGACAACATACGGCCCCCAACGTGCACTTGTCGGCACAACTATGATGTTATTTTCTCATATTATACATCTTTATTTAATGCAATATTTTGCAAGAGTACGGTTTGTACAGCTTTACGACGGTACCAAGAAAGCTAACTTTCTCAAATTCAAAAACACATGATTGATAATCATAAGCAGAGAGCAGATCATGATGGAACATGGAGAGATGTAGCAGTACTAGATCTGGATCGCACAACAGATTTTGCCTGCAAAAAGGAAGGATTTAGATAACAGAAAAGAAAGCTGTAGGCTGTAGCTGCAGACCGGCAGATTCTTGGAAGTGAAGGAACAGGATTCGGCAAACGTTGTGTCGACTGATGATGATAAGGATCCTTCTATCAGACTCAGTAGACTCTACAGTTGACAAAGTCATTCTGCCAGCATCTGATCTACCACCCCTACCCATACCGGTCGAAAGGATTTGACTGCCATTTTGCGGCGGTGAAAGAGAACATATTCTGCAAACTAAGGCATAGCCTAGTGGTGGGAAGGGGCTGATGCCTTCCCACCCATCCAGGTTCAAGGCATGGTACTTGCAATTTGGGTTTGTTGCACCAATTATACTGTAAGGGTTCCCTTACAGTCTTTCTGTCAAAAAAAAGAGAACATATTCTCCTTCCAGATGAACAACGGTTCGAGATGGCGAACTTGCCAGATGTTGATGTTTGCTCGAGAGTCTTGTGTGTGAAGGTTCCCGCAAATAATTGTGTTCAAAGTTTGCAGTGGTATCATCAGTCTGATGGCTGATGTCTGAAAGACTGGGCATCTGAACAATCTTTTGCGAACTTTGCGAAAAAAAGTGATGAAACGTCGCGGAATGGATCGGCCGAGCATGAAAAGATGGCATAAAGGCGGAGATGAGTGCACTGAAAGTTCAAAGGAGATTTAAGGTTGAATAGAAGCACGAGCTTTCCGTGGCCTCTGGACCTGTACTGTAATGACAATGCAACGTGGAAACAGATTATGATATATGCTAAAGCAGATGAGCACAGGACCGATTCCATCAGCATACAATCCAGATTACACTACAGAAACCCATGCCATTAGAATGCAGAACAGTGTAGCTCAAGCAACAAGAGAATGCGCGAGCAGGATCATCGTGAAAGGCTGAAAGCCACCAGAGGACCAGGTGAGCTGCTCCTCTGTTTGCAAGATGTTCGGATAGCGCCACAATTCGCATAAGGAACACTACAAGATATAGGAGCATCCCATTGCTGCTGTTCTGGTAATCTGGGGCATCTATATCTTGGAACTGGAGCCTCACATTACACGAAAACGACCAATCCGAATGCAGAACAGTGTAGATCAAGCCACAAGAGAATGTGCAAGCAGGATCGAACAAAACCCATACAAAGAGGAACAGATGAACCATACAAAGAGGAACAGATGAGCTGCTCCACGGTTTGCAAGAACAATGTTTACGACATGTCCTTCGTAGGACAAACATGTTCAGATGACACCACAATCCGCATAACAAATACAAGAGATAGATATATCCCACTGTTGCTGCTCCGGTGATCGGGGCATATAATGTTTTAGGACAAAAACATATACCTGAAAGGAAACATGATATTGCTCTGAAACTGTAGTAAGTCTGACTGACAAACAATGGTCTCTACCAAAAATTCGCAACTACACACGGTATCTACCAAGGGATAATTTCTTTCTAGCAGTATGAACTTTAATACAACCCCACCAGAATTACAGGCCAAAAGGAGTCAAAGGGACCCAACTAACACCTAGACACCTAGAGCGCCGTAAGATCCATGTGAGCATCCTTTTGCAGAATCACCACTTCTCTGTTCGCACCTAGGTAGAACAGCACCCTTTCTTCATGTTGCCGGATGAATCGGCAACATTGATGGTGGTTCCTTGAGTCGGAGGTCCACTTCCTGCAGCCTCCTGGGCAGCGAGCGCCTTCTTGCTTATGATCTGATGGATGTCGGAAAGGATAGTCTGAAACGCCTTCTCGACGTTCAAGGCTTCCAGTGCCGAGGTCTCAAGGAAGGATAGCCCTTCCTTCTCTGCTAATGCCTGTCCTTCTTCCTCCTGAACTGACCTCAGGTGGTTAAGGTCGGATTTGTTTCCAACCATCATAATGACGATGTTGGAGTCAGCATGGTTACGGAGCTCACTGAGCCACCTATTGATGTTTTCGAATGATAGCTTCTTTGTTATGTCATACACCAAAAGAGCTCCCACAGCTCCCCTGTAGTAAGCACTTGTGATTGCACGGTACCTCTCTTGGCCAGCAGTATCCCATATCTGAGCCTTAATTGTCTTGCCTTCTACCTGTAATCATACTTCCAAACTCAATCAGAAAACCAACAGAACTAAAATGGTAATTCACACAATACCTCAAAGAAATGGAACATGAAAATTCACTTGCTAAAACAAAACTTGTCAAGAGACATGCACATGGCAAATAAAAAAACAAACAAGCATATGGTAGATGCATTATCGCAGAAAAAGTCCATGCAATGGAAAGAGATCATGAGGTCTGACTATGCTGGAGCTTTAACCTGAGTACATGATAAAATTAAACAGCT
This sequence comes from Triticum aestivum, assembly GCF_018294505.1. Classification (NCBI taxonomy): domain Eukaryota; kingdom Viridiplantae; phylum Streptophyta; class Magnoliopsida; order Poales; family Poaceae; genus Triticum; species Triticum aestivum. The sequence goes on along the minus strand of NC_057808.1, from coordinate 531,843,808 downwards.
CCTTAAACATAAAAGTTCAAGTACTCTTTTAAGATGTACTACCTCTGTTCCTAAATATGAGACGTTTTGGCAGTTCAAATCCAAAACGTCTTATATTTAGGAACATTGGTGTAATAGATTGATCAAGAACCACTTCTACATAAACAGGCCGTGCTTCGAGAGACGAACATCGAAAGCTCCGATCCATGAATTATGAGAATACAGTGCTCAGACGCTCTGTGAACTGCGTCAGCCATTCAAATTCTAGCGCCAGCGAAAACCAAATGTCCTGCATAACTAAAATTGCTGCCAGTTTATGAACATTTGTTCCTCTGAAACTACTGAGAAAGGAGCATGGAACCGACAAACTGTAGATAGTTTCTATAAACTAGCAAAACAAGTGTTAGTCACAATTGCTAGTTTCTTTTCTTTTTGAGGAAAAATGGACGCTATAAAAGCCAGATCTGATTTAAAGTAGACACCGCCCTTGCAGACTCTACTTGGCACATTTCTCTGCAACCAATTCCAAGGGCCTCCTGACCACAGATAAAACAAACGGCACACACAACACAATGATGAAAAAAAGCAACCGTGGGTACTAGACTAATCAACAGGCAACACGTGCAAAAGGGACATCATCATCAAAGAGATTAGCTTAATTTGGAACGATCTAGATCAAAACAGGCACATCGAGAGCGCATGCATCGCCAGACCACTAAAACCGTGGAGGGGGGAAAGAAATCCCTAGATCGTGATCGCGACGAGGGGGGCGGAGAGATGACCTGGAGGGTGCGGGTGGCGAACTCGACGCCGATGGTGGACTTGGACTCGAGGCAGAACTCGTTGCGGGTGAAGCGGGAGAGGATGTTGGACTTGCCGACGCCGGAGTCGCCGATGAGCACGATCTTGAAGAGGTAGTCGTACTCGTTGTCCACCCGGTGCGCCATGTGCCTCCGCCGCCGCCCGCCGACGCGGATCCTGCACCAACCGCGCGGACGAGATCCAGCCGAGACGGAGATCAGTCGGTAGGTGAGGAAAGGGAGAAAGGGAAGGGACCGGCCGAGGCGCGGGATCCGGCAAAGGTGGCGGAGGGATCGCCGCCGGAGGGAATCGCGCGTACCTGGGATTCGATTCGGTTGCGGATTCGCCGGTGGGGGGAGGCGCGCCGGAGAGGAGAGGGGGGAGGTGGGTGGAGGAAGGAAGGAAGGAAGGGGGGGATGGAAAGAAACGGAAACGAAACGAGAGGCGGAGTGGGGGCGGTGGTGGGTATACAGCGGGGCAGCCAGCCCAAGGCCGAATGGTTGCTGATTAATTATTGATGAGGATTAGTTTACAGTTGTCATCAACCTTTTATTTTTAGATGGGATCACTGTTTTATCATTTGGGGTCAGGGAGAGGGTTATTATAACAAGTACTCCCTCCGTCCCAAGATAAGTGACTCAAGTTTGTACTAACTTTGTACGTACTAAAGTTAGTATAAAGTTGAGTCACTTATTTTAGGACGGAGGGAGTATTTTTTATTAAATTAATTATATAAAACACAAATATTCGGGTCCCATTTTCAGTATGCTCCTTTATGTGCAGTTTATATTGACTCTTGGAGACGCATAGAAGAGATACAACCATCTACTACCTCTATACAGTAATGTAAGACGTTTTTGAGGGAGTGGCTCCTAAGCAGGGGCGGGGCCAAACCAAGCAAAGAAAAAGAATATCCGGTACAAAAATAATCATATAGAACAAGGTTTTGCTGAAGTGTCATAAAAATATCATTACATTTCTATTAATTTAAAGTGGCCTCTACGATTGCCAATAAGATCAAAAATATTAATAATTTCATCAGAAGATATCTTAGCTGCTAATTTTTTTTCTATGTAAATTATCATGCAATGGCGAAGCAAATCATCTCCCATTTTACTTCGAAGACGTGTCTTGACAATTTTCCCGCTCTGCAGTTGCCGTTGAGACTGGGAGAGTGATAACTAGTCGCAGCAACCTGTCAACCATTGGGTATGAAGAAGCTTTTCCGGTTTTAACTAGCCCTTTTGTTAAACAAGCAATAGATGGCAAGGTCATCAGTTCTGGATGGTTGCACACATCTAGCTGAAAATGAGGTAGCTGACTTTCCAACTGAGCTAATTCTTGACTTGAAAAATCAGCAGGATATAATTTTTCTGCAAGAGTGCTTATCTTTGGGATATCAAAAGATTCATGCCTTGGATCCAATGATGAACAGAGAGTAAGGAGCTCAGTTGCTTGTGTACTGAATCGATCATTTAGTTCACTCAGTTGTTGATCAATTGCAACACTGAAAACATCGACTTTGTAGTGGTGGAGCGTTGTTGTGTTGTCATGCTTATTTCGAGATTTGGTAACATCAACATACCTGTTAATTTCATTACAAAGTCAGCTAAATTCTCAAGATAAAAAACAACCAAGATATAACTTAATATAAGTTAAGTAATTTTAGAAAGTAGAAAAACATACTTGCGGTCCAAATCTGGGATATCAATCTCGTGCTTCACACAAAAATATTTGACCTCCTCTAAAAGAGAGTCCCAACCATGTTCCCTTAGCTCACCAAGTAGGACCTTTGTGTTAGAAACAGAATCCATGGCATTTAAAATATCCAAAGATTTGTATTGGAGTTTCTTACACAACACATCAGTGATCTTCATAATCTTTTCCATCAGATGTAGAATGAACACGAAATCAAATGATATGACAATTTTAAGGGATCCAACGGCATCTCCACGAGAATATTTTGATACTGAACGGTCACTTGCTATACCTCTTAAGACAACAACTGTAGCAACAAACATCTTCTTTAAGCTCTGTATGGACTTATAGTGTGAACTTCATCTTGTGTCTCCTGGTCTCTGTAAGGTTCCTATTTGGTTTTGCCCTTTGCCTGTATCAAGCTCTCCCAACTCAATTTCATGAGCAATTTCCTCCGCTTGGTTCGCTAGTAGCTCATCGCTCCGCTTTGTAGAAGCACTAACAACATTTATTACAAAATTTGCATTCTGGAAGAAGTTATGTACCTCATGTACCTCTCGTGATGCAGCAACAAGCGCCAATTGTAATTGATGAGCCATACAATGAATATAGTAGGCATACGGACACTCACGGAGAATAAGAGCCTTCAATCCATTCCACTCCCCTCTCATATTACTTGCACCATCATATGCTTGGCCCCTGATGTCTTGTACATTCAAGTTATTATCTGACAGTACAGTACAGATTGCATTTTTCAAAGTTAAGGCAGCAGTGTCATTAACATGAACTAGATCAAGGAAACGCTCAATTATTTCTGCTTCTTTGTTGGCAAACCGAAGAACAACTGCCATTTGTTCTTTTTTTGATTCATCCCGAGCTTCATCAACCATTATACAAAACTTGGCATTACCTATTTCTTCTCTAATTGCTTTTTGCACTTCTAGAGCAAGTATGCCAACAATCTCTTTCTGAACTTCTCCGGATGTATACTTTGCATTACCTGGAGCATTTTCCAGAACAACTCCTGCGACATCCTTATTGTACGAAGCGAGAATCTTAACCATTTCAAGAAAATTTCCTTGGTTCTTAGAACCCGCAGATTCATCATGACCTCTAAAAGAACAAGCTTGGAATATCAGCCACATAATGGGACAAAGCGACTAGATGTTAGATACCAAAACACTAAGTAATGTCAAATTTTAGTTGATGTAAAAAACTTGCTTACCTCATGGCATCGATGGTAGTCTTAAGCCTCAATCTCGCATTACTTTCTACTTTCTCATTTCGCTTTTCCATCGCCTTGTCGATATGAGCCACACTGGTCTTGAGATCTTCATAGCACCGAACAGAATAGTTGTGAGCAGAGTCCGGGCCCCCCAACATGAGTTAAAAAAGCACATGCTTTTCCATCGTTAACCTTTTTCCAGTTTCTAAAACCCTTGACCGAGAATGTATCAGACCCACATCTCGCAACAGGTTTTTTGGAGAAGAGAAAGCACGGCAAACAATATGCGCTATCAGTGTGTGTTGAATACTCAAGCCACCAGAAATTTGTGTACCAATCTTTCTGAAATCGACGACGGTGTTTAGACTTTTCATCAAATGGGTATTCTTCCAACTCTGGTCGATATGCTCCCTTAGATATATAAAAATGCCGAGCATCATCTTGCTTGTCCGGTGGGAGCTCCCAAATTTGACAACGTTTACCGGGGTCTCTCTGATAAGGTGTGGTTATAACTTCTGTTTGTTCTGCAACATTTACCACGTCCGGCATTTCCTGATCAGAAGCGTTAACTGGACTTGGATTTGTATATTGCACATCCGCCTCATTAACAATTTCAGTAGGTTGAGAACTTGAAGAAGGGGCTTAAAAAAAGCATTAATCTTAATGGTGTTTGGCCCTGCTTTTCTCTTCATAGCTGCTGCCTGCAGATTGGAATGGAGTCATGGAGAATTAACATACTATATAAGTTCGACATAATCTTAGGTAGGAACTAATACAAGATAACGGATTGCATCACAATTCACAAAAATAAGAACTGGCCGGCACACACAGTTGAAGATGTGAACAGATGGGAACAGGGAACTACAAATTACACAAATTATCATGATAGTTGTGAGGGCGGTCAGAAACTCAGAATCAATGACCATAGAGTCACGAATTACACAACAAAATTACCAAAGCAAAAACAATCTGGAGCATCAATTCGACACGGATACAAGATGAGAATCGACTTGCTAGTTCGTGGATTGAAGCGGGACTGCAGTCTGCAGGAAGAATTGACAAGTGCAGCAGCCATTTACCTGAATCCCTGATCCCTGATCGAGAATCAAGACCAGGACAGAGCCACCGAGCCTCAGCTAGGAGATGAGGAGACAGGAGAGAGATGGGCGCAGGCGAACGGGGGCGAGGGCGTCGAAAACTAGAACGGCGGCGTCGCTAATTATGGATGTACAGTTACGATGAAAGCTAGCCAGCTAGGGGACTAGAGCGGTAGAGCACTAGGGCCAATGCCCATCGGCCTCTATTAGTGGGCTTTTTTCAACGGGCCTTTTTTTCTTGCTACCAATATTGACGCTGAGATAATTAGGGGGGGCCAAATACATGCGTGCCTGCCTATGTATCGTCAATTGTATACTACGTACTTCATGACCGCTCGATCGGTGGGGGGGGGGGGGGGGGGGCCTGCTCGCCCCCCCTTGCCTCCGCCACTGCTCCTAAGATCATAACGCGTCATTTTGTCTGCGAGTAGTGTACTGCGTGAAAACATGTGTCTTCCATGGTACATATATGTTTTGAGTAAAACGGGAGACAATAAACAGTAAATGGATTTGTGTAACTTGTACTAATGGTCAAGTTACATTTTTTTCGCTAAAAGAGGTCAAGTTACATTATATATGTCCCCCGATAAACGCAGATGAGAGGGAGAGAGGGTGTGTTGCGCCTCTTCATGGAAACAACCACGCCACGGTTGAGACAAGATTTCCCATCATGTAGTTATTATAAACATACTTCTTTTTTCCCAAAATATGATTCATCGGTTGATTTTTCTGGTCTTCACTGCAGACTTTGATTTTCATGTATTGTATGCCTATAGAATTAATATACAAACATATGAAATAAAGTTGTTTCACAAGACAAATACGAAGATGCCATTTATACATGTTCAATCCATGTACTTTGATATATATTAGTGGCCAAAGTTGTACATCAAATACTATACAAAGTTAATGATATCTTATATTTTGAAAAGGAGAGAGTGCTTAATTAAGTCATAACAGCATCGTCGGAATCTGAATTTTACCATTCGACATTTTGTGAAGAAAAAAATGTTTGCATATTTTGGTGTTTCATTCTCTTCTACGGTGAAGCATGAGAGCAACTCCAACGGGGCCATCAATTTCGTCCGTCCATGTTTGCTTTGGACGCCACGGATAAAAATCTCAGCCCAACGCGCCGACCCAAACCCAAAATGTGTCTGCTTCATGCCCGAATGCGTCGGCGCGGACACGTCACACATCCGCTCCGTGTTCGCCGCGGCCCCACATGTCGGTCGGCCAACCACCGATCGCGGTCATATTTATAGCGGCTACCTACCTCGGGCCCGCCTGGCAGTGTGTGGAAGGGTCGCGTGCCCGTCCTTTTTAATGGAAGCATGCGGCGGGACCGGCCTCATCCACTTCCATCTCTCCGTCCACATCTGGCCATGCTTTACTCCCTCGTCGGCAACCAAAAAACCCTAGCCAACTAGCCCGAAACCCTAGCGAGGCATGAGCTTCTTCAGCGGGAAGGGGAAGGGGAGGTTCAGCGCCGGCGCGAGCTCTTCCTGCGCGCTTCCTCCTCCTCCGCCGCCGGCGGCTAAACGCGGCTCGCCACCGCGGGAGCGGCAGCGGCTCTACATACCAGTCCACTAGGCGCGGTGGCACTGGCAGTACCACCGGCCCCTGCAGTATCTGTTGGGGAACATAGTAATTCAAAAAAATTCCTACGATCACGCAAGATCTATCTAGGAGAAGCATAGCAACGAGCGGGGAGAGTGTGTCCACGTACCCTCGTAGACCGAAAGCGGAAGCGTTTAGTAACGCGGTTGATGTAGTCGAACGTCTTCACGATCCAACTGATCCAAGTACCGAACGTACAGCACCTCTGTGTTCAGCACACGCTCAGCACGATGACGTCCCTCGAGCTCTTGATCCAGTTGAGGACGAGGGAGAGTTTCGTCAGCATGACGGTGATACGTCTCCAACGTATCTATAATTTTTGATTGTTCCTTGCTGTTTTATTATCAATCTTGGATGTTTTATAATCATTTTATATCATTTTTTGGTACTTACCTATTGACATAGTGACAACTGCCAAGTGCCAGTTGCTATTATTTTCCATGTTTTTTACATCGCAGGAAATCAATATCAAACGGAGTCCAAATGCCACGAAACTTCGCGGAGATTTTTTATGGACCAGAAGGAAGATGTTGGGCCCTGGTTGCACCTGGGGGGAGTCCCGAGGAGGGGACAACCCACCAGGGCGCGCCAGGAGGCCCATGCGCGCCCTGGTGGGTTGTGCCCACCTCGGGTGCCCCCGGACCACCTCTTTGTTCTATAAATACCCCAATATTCCACAAACCCTAGGGGAGTCGATGAAATATTCATCCAGCCGCCGCAGAGTCCAGAACCACTAGATCCAATCTAGACACCATCACGGAGGGGTTCACCACTTCCATTGGTGCCTCTCCGATGATGCGTGAGTAGTTCTTTGTAGACCTTCGGGTCCGTAGTTAGTAGCTAGATGGCTTCCTCTCTCTCGCTAAATTCTCAATACAATGGTCTCTTGGAGATCCATATGATGTAACTCTTTTCGCGATGTGTTTGTTGGGAGTTTATGATCAGTTATATCTTTTTTATATCCATGAAAGTTATTTGAGTTTCTTTGATCTCTTATATGCATGATCTCTTATAGCCTTGTATTTCTTCTCCGATATTTGGGTTTTGCTTGGCCAACTTGATCTATTTATCTTGCAATGGGAAGAGGTGCCCGGTAGTGGTTCGATCTTACGGTGCTTGATCCCAGTGACAGAAAGGGAACCGACACGTATGTATCGTTGCTACTAAGGATAAAAAGATGGGATCTATATCTGCCGCAATAGATAAACAGATCTTGTCTACATTATGTCATCGTTCTTATTGCATTACTCCGTTTTTCCATGAACTTAATACACTAGATGCATGCTGGATAGCGGTCGATGTGTGGAGTAATAGTAGTAGATGTAGGCAGGAGTCAGTCTACTAATCTTGGACGTGATGCCTATGTAATGATCATTGCCTGGATATCGTCATAATTATTTGAAGTTCTATCAATTGCCCAACAGTAATTTGTTTACCCACCATTTGCTATTTTTCTCGAGAGAAGCCACTAGTGAAATCTACGGCCCCCGGGTCTTCTTTCTCATATATTTGCTTTGCGATCTATTTTATTTGCTCTTTTTATTCAGATCTATTAAACCAAAAATACAAAAATACTTTGCTGCACTTTATTTTATTTGTGATCTATTATTTCAATCTATTACAATTTTCTCCCGTCTCCTTGCCAATTTCTGGCACCGTTACTCGAAAGGGATTGACAACCCCTTTAACACGTCGGGTTGCGAGTGGCTGTTATTTGTGTGCAGGGGCTGTTTACGTTGTGTTGCTTGGTTCTCCTACTGGTTCGATACCTTGGTTTCATATCTGAGGGAAATACCTACCGCCGTTGTGCTGCATCATCCCTTCCTCTTTGGGAAAATATCGACGTAGCTTCAAGCGACATCAGACGGCGTGGCGACGGTGATGACGAAGTTACCGGCGCAGGGCTTCGCCTAAGCACTACAACGATATGACCGAGGTGTTAAACTGTGGAGGGGGGCACCGCGCATAGCTAAGAGCTTGTCTGTTATCCTTTGGGGTGCCCCCTGCCCATGTATATAAAGGAGGGGGAGGAGGAGGCCGGCCAAGGGGGGGCGCGCCAAGGGGGGAGTCCTACTAGGACTCCAAACCTAGTAGGATTCGGCCCCCCTTTCCTTCCAACGGAGAGGGGGAAAGGGGAAAGGAGGGAGAGGGAGAAGGAAAGAGGGGGGCCGCGCCCCCTCCCCTTGTCCAATTCGGATTGGGGCAAGGGGGGCGCGCCCCACCTCCTGTGTCCTGCCTCCTCTCCTCTACCATGGCCCATTAGGCCCAATAACTTTCCCAGGGGGTTCTGATAGCCTCCCGGTACTCCGATAAATCCCCGAACCTTATCCGAACCATTCCGATGTCCGTATATAACCACCTTCCAATATATCAATCTTTACCTCTCGACCATTTTGAGACTCCTCGTCATGTCCGTGATCTCATCCGGGACTCCGAACAAACTTCGGTCATCAAATCACATAACTCATAATACAAATCGTCATTGAACGTTAAGCGTGCGGACCCTACGGGTTCGAGAACTATGTATACATGACCGAGACACATCTCCGGTCAATAACCAATAGCGGAACTTGGATGCTCATATTGGCTCCTACATATTCTACGAAGATCTTTATCGGTCAAACCACATAACAACATACATTGTTCCCTTTGTCATCGGTATGTTACTTGCCCGAGATTCGATCGTCGGTATCATCATACCTAGTTCAATCTCGTTACCGGCAAGTCTCTTTACTCGTTCCGTAATGCAGCATCCCACAACTAACTCATTAGTCACATTGCTTGCAAGGCTTATAGTGATGTGTATTACAGAGAGGGCCCAGAGATACCTCTCTGATATATGGATTGACAAATCCTAATCGCGATCTATGCAACTCAACAAACACCATCGGAGACACCTGTAGAGCATCTTTATAATCACCCAGTTACGTTGTGACGTTTGATAGCACACAAGGTGTTCCTCCGGTATTCGGGAGTTGCATAATCTCATAGTCAGATGAATATGTATGAGTCATGAAGAAAGCAATAGCAATAAAACTAAACGATCATAATGCTAAGCTAACGGATGGGTCTTGTCCATCACATTATTCTCTAATGATGTGATCTCGTTCATCAAATGACAACACATGTCTATGGTTAGGAAACTTAACCATCTTTGATTAACGAGCTAGTCAAGCAGAGGCATACTAGGGACACTCTGTTTGTCTATGTTTTCACACATGTACTAAGTTTCCGGTTAATACAATTCTAGCATGAATAATAAACATTTATCATGATATAAGGAAATATAAATAACAACTTTATTATTGCCTCTAGGGCAAATTTCCTTCAGTCTCCCACTTGCACTAGAGTTAATAATCTAGATTACATAGTAATGATTCTAACACCCATGGAGTCTTGGTGCTAATCATGTTTTGCTCGTGGAAGAGGCTTAGTCAACGGGTGTCGGTGTCAAAACCGGCAGATCTCGGGTAGGGGGTCCCGAACTGTGCGTCTAAGGATCAAAGGTAACAGGAGGCAGGGGGCACGATGTTTACCCAGGTTCGGGCCCTCTTAATGGAGGTAATACCATACTTCCTGCCTGATTGACTTTGATGAGTATGGGGGTTACAAGAGTTGATCTACCTCGAGATCGTAATGGCTAAACCCTAGATGCCTAGCCTGTATGATTATGATTGCCTCTACGGACTAAACCCTCCGGCTTATATAGACACCGGAGGGGCCTAGTGTTGTACAGAGTCAGTGCACAGAGAAAGGAAAATACATATCCGAACACCTAACTTGTCATCCACACAAAGGAAAGTCCCATCTGGACATGGGGGAAGGCCTTCTGTCTTGTATCTTCACGGCCCATTAGTCCGGCCCAGGCCACATATCCCGGACGCCCGAGGACCCCATGATCCAGGACTCCCTCAGTAGCCCCTGAACCAGGCTTCAATGACGATGTGTCCGGCGTGCAGATTGTCTTCGACGTTGCAAGGCAGGTTCCTCCTCCGAATACTCCAAAGTAGTCTTCCGAACACGAGAACCGTATCCGGCACTGTTTAACAGTTACAACCCACAACCGCAAGGGCATAATACTTAATCAAAAAACATGGTATGTCTTTACTCATAGTTTTACTGGTGAGACGTTACGTCTGGCCACTTCATTATTTCGAACCGTTTTTCGACCTCTCGTTTCGCGTTTCGAGACGCAACCTCCGGTGACACGTCTTGTCAAAGCAGAGATCGTGTCCCCTTATTGCGGGATTCTCATCAATGAGGGCTTGGGTAATCCAACTGTGCGATCCGTGAAGGAAATATGCCCTAGAGGCAATAATAAAGTTATTATTTATTTCCTTATTTCATGATAAATGTTTATTATTCATGCTAAAATTGTATTAACCGGAAACATAATACATGTGTGAATACATAGACAAACAAAGTGTCACTAGTATGCCTCTACTTGACTAGCTCGTTGATCAAAGATGGTTGCGTTTCCTAACCATAGACAAAGAGTTGTCATTTGATTAATGGGATCACATCATTAGGAGAATGATGTGATTGACTTGACCCATTCCGTTAGCTTAGCACTCGATCGTTTAGTATGTTGCTATTGCTTTATTCATGACTTATACATGTTCCTATGACTATGAGATTATGCAACTCCCGTTTACCGGAGGAACGCTTTGTGTGCTACCAAACGTCACAACGTAACTGGGTGATTATAAAGGTGCTCCACAGGTGTCTCCGAAGGTACTTGTTAGGTTGGCATATTTCAAGATTAGGATTTGTCACTCCGATTGTCGGAGAGGTATCTCTGGGCCCACTCGGTAATGCACATCACTATAAGCCTTGCAAGCATTGCAACTAATGAGCTAGTTGCGGGATGATGTATTACGCAATGAGTAAAGAGACTTGCCGGTAACGAGATTGAACTAGGTATTGAGATACCGACGATCGAATCTCGGGCAAGTAACATACCAATGACAAAGGGAACAACGTATGTTGTTATGCGGTTTGACCAATAAAGATCTTCGTAGAATATGTGGGAGCCAATATGAGCATCCAGGTTCCGCTATTGGTTATTGACCGAAGACGTGTCTCGGTCATGTCTACATAGTTCTCGAACCCGTAGGGTCCGCACGCTTAAAGTTAGATGGCGGTTATATTATGAGTTTATGTGTTTTGATGTACCGAAGGAGTTCGGAGTCCCAGATGAGACCAGGGACATGACGAGGAGTCTCTAAATGGTCGAGACGTAAAGATTGTTATATTGGACGACTATATTCGGACATCGGAAAGGTTCCGAGTAATTCGGGTATTTTTCGGAGTACTGGGGAGTTACGGGAATACGGGAAAGAAGTATTGGGCCTTAATGGGCCATACGGGAAAGGAGAGAAAGGCCCGAAAGGGTGGCCGCACCCCTCCCCATGGACTAGTCCGAATTGGACTAGGGAGGGGGGGCGCCCCCTTCCTTCCTTCTCCTTCTCCCTTCCCTTCTCCTACTCTAACAAGGAAAGGAGGAGTCCTACTCCCGGTGGGAGTAGGACTCCCCCCTTGGCGCGCCCTCCTCCTAGGCCGGCCGCCTTCCCCCTTGCTCCTTTATATACGGGGGCAGGGGGCACCCCAAAGACACAACAATTGATCTCTTGATCTCTTAGCCGTGTGTGGTGCCCCCCTCCACCATAATCCACCTCGATAATATCGTAGCGGTGCTTACGCGAAGCCCTGCGTCGGTAGAACATCATCATCGTCACCACGCCGTCGTGCTGACGAAACTCTCCCTCAAAGCTTGGCTGGATCGGAGTTCGAGGAACGTCATCGAGCTGAACGTGTGCTGAACTCGGAGGTGCCGTGCGTTCGGTACTTGATCGGTCGGATCGTGAAGACGTACGACTACATCAACCGCGTTGTGCTGACGCTTCCGCTTTCGATCTACGAGGGTACGTGGACAACACTCTCCCCTCTCGTTGCTATGCATCACCATGATCTTACGTGTGCGTAGAATTTTTTTGAAATTACTACGTTCCCCAACAGTGGCATCCGAGCCTGGTTTTATGTGTAGATGTCATATGCACGAGTAGAACACAAGTGAGTTGTGGGCAATATAAGTCATATTGCTTACCAGCATGTCATACTTTGGTTTGGCGGTATTGTTGGATGAAGCAGCCCGGACCGACATTACGCGTACGCTTACGCGAGACTGGTTCTACCGACGTGCTTTGCACATAGGTGGCTGGCGGGTGTCAGTTTCTCCAACTTTAGTTGAACCGAGTGTGGCTACGCCCGGTCCTTGCGAAGGTTAAAACAACACCAACTTGACAAACTATTGTTGTGGTTTTGATGCGTAGGTAAGAACGGTTCTTGCTAAGCCCGTAGCAGCCACGTAAAACTTGCAACAACAAAGTAGAGGACGTCTAACTTGTTTTTGCAGGGCATGTTGTGATGTGATATGGTCAAAGGATGATGCTAAATTTATTGTATGAGATGATCATGTTTTGTAACCGAGTTATCGGCAACTGGCAGGAGCCATATGGTTGTCGTTTTATTGTATGCAATGCAATCGCCCTATAATGCTTTACTTTATCACTAAGCGGTAGCGATAGTCGTAGAAGCATAAGATTGGCGAGACGACAACGATGCTACGATGGAGATCAAGGTGTCGCGCCGGTGACGATGGTGATCATGACGGTGCTTCGGAGATGGAGATCACAAGCACAAGATGATGATGGCCATATCATATCACTTATATTGATTGCATGTGATGTTTATCTTTTATGCATCTTATCTTGCTTTGATTGACGGTAGCATTATAAGATGATCCCTCACTAAATTATCAAAGTATAAGTGTTCTCCCTGAGTATGCACCGTTGCGAAAGTTCTTCGTGCTGAGACACCACGTGATGATCGGGTGTGATAGGCTCTACGTTCAAATACAACGGGTGCAAAACAGTTGCACACGCGGAATGCTCAGGTTAAGCTTGACGAGCCTAGCATATAACAGGTATGGCCTCGGAACACGGAGACCGAAAGGTCGAGCGTGAATCATATAGTAGATATGATCAACATAGTGATGTTCACCATTGAAACTACTCCATCTCACGTGATGATCGGACATGGTTTAGTTGATATGGATCACGTGATCACTTAAAGGATTAGAGGGATGTCTATCTAAGTGGGAGTTCTTAAGTAATATGATTAATTGAACTTTAATTTATCATGAACTTAGTCCTGGTAGTATTAGCATATCTATGTTGTAGATCAATAGCTCGCGTTTAGCTCCCATGTTTATTTTGATATGTTCCTAGAGAAAACTAAGTTGAAAGATGTTAGTAGCAATGATGCGGATTGGATCCGTGATCTGGGGATTATCCTCATTGCTGCACAGAAGAATTATGTCCTTGATGCACCGATAGGTGACAGACCTATTGCAGGAGCAAATGCAGACGTTATGAACGTTTGGCTAGCTCAATATGATGACTACTTGATAGTTTAGTGCACCATGCTTAAAGGCTTAGAATCGGGACTTCAAAGACGTTTTGAACATCATGGACCATATGAGATGTTCCAGGAGTTGAAGTTAATATTTCAAGCAAATACCCGAGTTGAGAGATATCAGGTCTCCAACAAGTTCTATAGCTAAAAGATGGAGGAGAATAGCTCAAGCAGTGAGCATGTGCTCAGATTGTCTGGGTACTGCAATCGCTTGAATCAAGTGGGAGTTAATCTTCTAGATAAGAGAGTGATTGACAGAGTTCTCTAGTCACTATCACCAAGTTACTAGAACTTCGTGATTAACTATAATATGCAAGGGATAACGGAAACGATTCCCAAGATCTTCGTGATGCTGAAATCGACGAAGGTAGAAATCAAGAAAAACATCAAGTGTTGATTGTTGACAAGACCACTAGTTTCAAGAAAAGGGCAAAGGGAAGAAGGGAAACTTCAAGAAGAACGGCAAGTGAGTTGCTGCTCAAGTGAAGAAGCCCAAGTCTGGACCTAAGCTTGAGACTGAGTGCTTCTACTGCAAAGGAACTAGTCACTGGAAGCGGAACTGCCCCAAGTATTTGGTGAAGGAAATATGCCCTAGAGGCAGTAATAAAGTTATTATTTATTTCCTTATATCATGATGAATGTTTATTATTCATGCTAGAATTGTATTAACCGGAAACATAATACTTGTGTGAATACATAGACAAACAGAGTGTCACTAGTATGCCTCTACTTGACTAGCTCATTGATCAAAGATGGTTATGTTTCCTAGCCATTGACATGAGTTGTCATTTGATTAACGGAATCACATCATTAGGAGAATGATGTGATTGACTTGACCCATTCCGTTAGCTTAGCACTCGATCGTTTAGTATGTTGCTATTGCTTTCTTCATGACTTATACATGTTCCTATGACTATGAGATTATGCAACTCCCGTTTACCGGAGGAATGCTTTGTGTGCGACCAAACGTCACAACGTAACTGGGTGATTATAAAGGTGCTCTACAGGTGTCTCCGAAGGTACTTCTTGGGTCGGCGTATTTCGAGATTAGAATTTGTCACTCCGATTGTCGGAGAGGTATCTCTGGGCCCTCTCGGTAATGCACATCACTTAAGCCTTGCAAGCATTGCAACTAATGAGTTTGTTGCGAGATGATGTATTATGGGACGAGTAAAGAGACTTGCCGGTAACGAGATTGAACTAGGTATTGAGATACCAACAATCGAATCTCGGGCAAGTAACATACCGATGACAAAGGGAACAACGTATGTTGTTATGCGGTTTGACCGATAATGATCTTCGTAGAATATGTGGGAGCCAATATGAGCATCCAGGTTCCGCTATTGGTTATTGACCGGAGACGTGTCTCGGTCATGTCTTACATAGTTCTCGAACCCGTAGGGTCCGCACGCTTAACGTTTCGATGACAGTTATATTATGAGTTTATATGTTTTGATGTACCGAAGGTTGTTCGGAGTCCCGGATGTGATCACGGACATGATGAGGAGTCTCGAAATGGTTGAGACATGAAGATTGATATATTGGAAGCCTATGTTTGGATATCGGAAGTGTTCCGGGTGAAATCGGGATTTTTCCGGAGTACCGGGAGGTTGCCGGAACCCCCCGGCAACATAATGGGCCTTAGTGGGCCTAGGTGGAAGAGAGGAGAGGCAGCTAGGGCTGGGCTGTGCGCCCCTCCCCCCTAGTCCGAATAGGACAAGGAGAAGGGGGCGGCGCCCCCTTCCTTCTTCTCCCTCTCCTCTTTCCCCCCTCCCAAGTCCTAATCCAACTAGGAAGGGGGGGGGGGAGTCCTACTCCCACCGGGAGTAGGACTCCTCCTGGCGCGCCCCAAGGCTGGCCGCACCTCACCCCTTTGATCCTTTATATATGGGGGCAGGGGGCACCCCAAGGACACAACAATTGATCATTGATCTCTTAGCTGTGTGCGGTGCCCCCCTCCACCATATTACACCTCGCTAATATCGTAGCAGTGCTTAGGCGAAGCCCTGCGTCGGTAGAACATCATCATCATCACCACGCCGTCGTGCTAACGAAACTCTCCCTCAACACTCGGCTGGATCGGAGTTCGAGGGACGTCATCGAGCTGAATGTGTGCTGAACTCGGAGGTGCCGTGCGTTCGGTACTTGATCGGTCGGATCGTGAAGACGTACGACTACATCAACCGCGTTGTGTTAACGCTTCCGCTTTCGGTCTACGAGGGTACGTGGACAACACTCTCCCCTCTCGTTGCTATGCATCACCATGATCTTGCGTGTGCGTAGGAATTTTTTTGAAATTACTACGTTCCCCAACAGTGGCATCCGAGCCTGGTTTTATGCGTAGATGTCATATGCACGAGTAGAACACAAGTGAGTTGTGGACGATATAAGTCATACTGCTTACCAGCATGTCATACTTTGGTTCGGCGGTATTGTTGAATGAAGCGGCCCGGACCGACATTACGCGTACGCTTACGCGAGACTGGTTCTTCCGACGTGCTTTGCACAGAGGTGGCTGGCGGGTGTCAGTTTCTCCAACTTTAGTTGAACCGAGTGTGGCTACGCCCGGTCCTTGCGAATGTTAAAACAGCACCAACTTGACAAACTATCGTTGTGGTTTTGATAAGTAGGTAAGAACGGTTCTTGCTCAGCCCGTAGCAGCCACGTAAAACTTGCAACAACAAAGTAGAGGACGTCTAACTTGTTTTTGCAGGGCATGTTGTGATGTGATATGGTCAAGGCATGATGCTATATTTTATTGCATGAGATGATCATGTTTTGTAACCAAGTTATCGGCAACTGGCAGGAGCCATATGGTTGTCGCTTTATTGTATGCAATGCAATCGCCATGTAATTGCTTTACTTTATCACTAAGCGGTAGCGATAGTCGTAGAAGCAATAGTTGGCGAGACGATAACGATGCTACGATGGAGATCAAGGTGTCGCGCCGGTGACGATGGGGATCATGACGGTGCTTCGAAGATGGATATCACAAGCACAAGATGATGATGGCCATATCATATCACTTATATTGATTGCATGTGATGTTTATTTTTTATGCATCTTATCTTGCTTTGATTGACGGTAGCATTATAAGATGACCTCTCACTAAATTTCAAGATAAAAGTGTTCTTCCTGAGTATGCACCGTTGCCAAAGTTCGTCGTGCCCAGACACCACGTGATGATCGGGTGTGATAAGCTCTACGTCCATCTACAACGGGTGCAAGCCAGTTTTGCACACGCAGAATACTCAGGTTAAACTTGACGAGCCTAGCATATGCAGATATGGCCTCGGAACATTGAGACCGAAAGGTCGAGCGTGAATCATATAATAGATATGATCAACATAGTGATGTTCACCATTGAAAACTACTCCATTTCACGTGATGATCGGTTATGGTTTAGTTGATTTGGATCACGTGATCACTTAGATGATTAGAGGGATGTCTATCTAAGTGGGAGTTCTTAAGTAATATGATTAATTGAACTTAAATTTATCATGAACTTAGTACCTGATAGTATCTTGATTGCCTATGTTGATTGTAGATAGATGGCCCGTGCTGTTGTTCCGTTGAATTTTAATGCGTTCCTTGAGAAAGCAAAGTTAAAAGATGATGGTAGAAATTACACGGATTGGGTCCGTAACTTGAGGATTATCCTCATTGCTGCATAGAAGAATTACGTCCTGGAAGCACCGCTGGGTGCCAGGCCTGCTGCAGGAGCAACACCAGATGTTATGAACGTCTGGCAGAGCAAAGCGGATGACTACTCGATAGTTTAGTGTGCCATGCTTTACGGCTTAGAACCGGATCTTCAACGACGTTTTGAACGTCATGGAGCATATGAGATGTTCCAGGAGTTGAAGTTAATATTTCAAGCAAATGCCCGGATTGAGAGATATGAAGTCTCCAATAAGTTCTACAGCTGCAAGATGGAAGAGAATAGTTCTGTCAGTGAGCATATACTCAAAATGCCTGGGTATAACAATCACTTGATTCAACTGGGAGTTAATCTTCCGGATGATAGCGTCATTGACAGAATTCTTCAATCATTGCCACCAAGCTACAAGAGCTTCGTGATGAACTATAACATGCAAGGGATGGATAAGACGATTCCCGAGCTCTTCGCAATGCTAATGGCTGCGGAGGTAGAAATCAAAAAGGAGCATCAAGTGTTGATGGTCAATAAGACGACTAGTTTCAAGAAAAAGGGCAAAGGGAATAAGAAGGGGAACTTCAAGAAGAACAACAAGCAAGTTGCTGTTCAGGAGAAGAAACCCAAGTCTGGACCTAAGCCTGAGACTGAGTGCTTCTACTGCAAGCAGACTGGTCACTGGAAGCGGAACTGCCCCAAGTATTTGGCGGATAAGAAGGATGGCAAGGTGAACAAAGGTATATGTGATATACATGTTATTGATGTGTACCTTACTAGAGCTCGCAGTAGCACCTGGGTAGGTTCTGTTGCTAATATTTGCAACTCGAAACAGGGACTACGGATTAAGCGAACACTGGCCAAGGACGAGGTGACGATGCGCGTGGGAAACGGTTCCAAAGTCGATGTGATCGCCGTCGGCACGCTACCTCTACATCTACCTTCGGGATTAGTATTAGACCTAAATAATTGTTATTTGGTGCCAGCGTTGAGCATGAACATTATATCTGGATCTTGTTTGATGCAAGACGGTTATTCATTTAAATCAGAGAATAATGGTTGTTCTATTTATATGAGTAATATCTTTTATGGTCATGCACCCTTGAAGAGTGGTCTATTTTTAATGAATCTCGATAGTAGTGATACACATATTCATAATGTCGAAGCCAAAAGATGCAGAGTTAATAATGATAGTGCAACTTATTTGTGGCACTGCCGTTTAGGTCATATCGGTGTAAAGCGCATGAAGAAACTCCATACTGATGGACTTTTGGAATCACTTGATTATGAATCACTTGGTACTTGCGAACCGTGCCTCATGGGCAAGATGACTAAAACGCCGTTCTCCGGAACTATGGAGAGAGCAACAGATTTGTTGGAAATCATACATACAGATGTATGTGGTCCGATGAATATTGAGGCTCATTGCGGATATCGTTATTTTCTCACCTTCACAGATGATTTGAGCAGATATGGGTATATCTACTTAATGAAACATAAGTCTGAAACATTTGAAACGTTCAAAGAATTTCAGAGTGAAGTTGAAAATCATCGTAACAAGAAAATAAAGTTTCTACGATCAGATCATGGAGGAGAATATTTGAGTTACGAGTTTGGTCTACATTTGAAACAATGCGGAATAGTTTCGCAACTCACGCCACCCGGAACACCACAACGTAATGGTGTGTCCGAACGTCATAATCGTACTTTACTAGATATGGTGCGATCTATGATGTCTCTTACTGTTACCGCTATCGTTTTGGGGTTATGCTTTAGAGACGGCTGCATTCACGTTAAATAGGGCACCATCAAAATCCGTTGAGACGACGCCTTATGAACTATGGTTTGGCAAGAAACCAAAGTTGTCATTTCTTAAAGTTTGGGGTTGCGATGCTTATGTGAAGAAGCTTCAAACTGATAAGCTCGAACCTAAATCGGAGAAATGTGTCTTCATAGGATACCCAAAGGAGACTGTTGGGTACACCTTCTATCACAGATCCGAAGGCAAGACATTCATTGCTAAGAATGGATCCTTTCTAGAGAAGGAGTTTCTCTTGAAAGAAGTGAGTGGGAGGAAAGTAGAACTTGATGAGGTAACTTTACCTGCTCCCTTATTGGAAAATAGTTCATCACAGTAATCGGTTCCTGTGACGCCTACACCAATTAGTGAGGAAGTTAATGATGAAGATCATGGAACTTCAGATCAAGTTGTTACTGAACCTCGTAGGTCAACCAGAGTAAGATCCGCACCAGAGTGGTACGGTAATCCTGTTCTGGAGGTTATGTTACTAGACCATGACGAACCTACGAACTATGAAGAAGCGCTGGTGAGCCCAGACTCCGCAAAATGGCTTGAGGCCATGAAATCCGAGATGGGATCCATGTATGAGAACAAAGTATGGACTTTGGTTGACTTGCCCGATGATCGGCAAGCCATTGAAAATAAATGGATCTTCAAGAAGAAGACTGACGCTGACGGTAATGTTACTGTCTATAAAGCTCGACTTGTTGCGAAAGGTTTTCGACAAGTTCATGGGATTGACTACGATGAGACCTTCTCACCCGTAGCGATGCTTAAGTCTGTCCAAATCATGTTAGCAATTGCCGCATTTTATGATTATGAAATTTGGCAAATGGATGTCAAAACTGTATTCCTGAATGGATTTCTGGAAGAAGAGTTGTATATGATGCAATCGGAAGGTTTTGTCGATCCAAAGGGAGCTAACAAAGTGTGCAAGCTCCAGCGATCCATTTGTGGACTGGTGCAAGCCTCTCGGAATTGGAATAAACGCTTTGATAGTGTGATTAAAGCATTTGGTTTTGTATAGACTTTTGGAGAAGCCTGTATTTACAAGAAAGTGAGTGGGAGCTCTGTAGCATTTCTGATATTATATGTGGATGACATATTGCTGATTGGAAATGATATAGAATTTCTGGATAGCATAAAGGGATACTTGAATAAGAGTTTTTCAATGAAAGACCTCGGTGAAGCTGCGTATATATTGGGCATCAAGATCTATAGAGATAGGTCAAGACGCTTAATTGGACTTTCACAAAGCACATACCTTGACAAAGTTTTGAAGAAGTTCAAAATGGATCAAGCAAAGAAAGGGTTCTTGCCCGTGTTACAAGGTGTGAAGTTGAGTAAGACTCAATGCCCGACCACTGCAGAAGATAGAGAGAAGATGAAAGATGTTCCCTATGCTTCAGCCGTAGGCTCTATCATGTATGCAATGCTATGTACCAGACCTGATGTGTGCCTTGCTATAAGTCTAGCAGGAATGTACCAAAGTAATCCAGGAGTGGATCACTGGATAGCGGTCAAGAACATCCTGAAATACCTGAAAAGGACTAAGGATATGTTTCTCGTTTATGGAGGTGACAAAGAGCTCATCGTAAATGGTTACGTCGATGCAAGCTTTGACACTGATCCGGACGATTCTAAATCGCAAACCGGATACGTGTTTACATTGAACGGTGGAGCTGTCAGTTGGTGCAGTTCTAAACAAAGCGTCGTGGCGGGATCTACGTGTGAAGCGGAGTACATAGCTGCTTCGGAAGCAGCAAATGAAGGAGTCTGGATGAAGGAGTTCATATCCGATCTAGGTGTCATACCTAGTGCATCGGGTCCAATGAAAATCTTTTGTGACAATACTGGTGCAATTGCCTTAGCAAAGGAATCCAGATTTCACAAGAGAACCAAGCACATCAAGAGACGCTTCAATTCCATCCGGGATTTAGTCCAGGTGGGAGACATAGAAATTTGCAAGATACATACGGATCTGAATGTTGCAGACCCGTTGACTAAGCCTCTTCCACGAGCAAAACATGATCAGCACCAAGGCTCCATGGGTGTAAGAATCATTACTGTGTAATCTAGATTATAGACTCTAGTGCAAGTGGGAGACTGAAGGAAATATGCCCTAGAGGCAATAATAAAGTTATTATTTATTTCCTTATATCATGATAAATGTTTATTATTCATGCTAGAATTGTATTAACCGGAAACATAATACTTGTGTGAATACATAGACAAACAGAGTGTCACTAGTATGCCTCTACTTGACTAGCTCATTGATCAAAGATGGTTATGTTTCCTAGCCATTGACATGAGTTGTCATTTGATTAACGGAATCACATCATTAGGAGAATGATGTGATTGACTTGACCCATTCCGTTAGCTTAGCACTCGATCGTTTAGTATGTTGCTATTGCTTTCTTCATGACTTATACATGTTCCTATGACTATGAGATTATGCAACTCCCGTTTGCCGGAGGAACGCTTTGTGTGCGACCAAACATCACAATGTAACTGGGTGATTATAAAGGTGCTCTACAGGTGTCTCCGAAGGTACTTCTTGGGTTGGCGTATTTCGAGATTAGAATTTGTCACTCCGATTGTCAGAGAGGTATCTCTGGGCCCTCTCGGTAATGCACATCACTTAAGCCTTGCAAGCATTGCAACTAATGAGTTTGTTGCGAGATGATGTATTACGGAACGAGTAAAGAGACTTGCCGGTAACGAGATTGAACTAGGTATTGAGATACCGACGATCGAATCTCGGGCAAGTAACATACCGATGACAAAGGGAACAACGTATGTTGTTATGCGGTCTGAACGATAAAGATCTTCGTAGAATATGTGGGAGCCAATATGAGCATCCATGTTCCGCTATTGGTTATTGACCGGAGACGTGTCTCGGTCATGTCTACATAGTTCTCGAACCTGTAGGGTCCGCACGCTTAACGTTTCGATGACAGTTATATTATAAGTATATATGTTTTGATGTCCCGAAGGTTGTTCGGAGTCTCGGATGTGATCACGGACATGACGAGGAGTCTCGAAATGGTTGAGACATGAAGATTGATATATTGGAAGCCTATGTTTGGATATCGGAAGTGTTCCGGGTGAAATCAGGATTTTTCCGTAGTACCGGGAGGTTACCGGAACCCCCCGGCAACATAATGGGCCTTAGTGGGCTTAGGTGGAAGAGAGGAGAGGCGGCTAGGGTTGGGCTGCGCGCCCCTCCCCCCTAGTCCGAATAGGACAAGGAGAAGGGGGCGGCGCCCCCTTCCTTCTTCTCCCTCTCCTCTTCCCCCCCTCCCAAGTCCTAATCCAACTAGGAAAGGGGGGTAGTCCTACTCCCGGTGGGAGTAGGACTCCTCCTGGCGCGCCCCAAGGCTGGTCGCACCTCCCCCTTTTGATCCTTTATATACGGGGGCAGGGGGCACCCCAAGGACACAGCAATTGATCATTGATCTCTTAGCCGTGTGCGGTGCCGCCCTCCACCATATTACACCTCGATAATATCGTAGCGGTGCTTAGGCGAAGCCCTGCATCGGTAGAACATCATCATTGTCACCACGCCGTCGTGCTGACGAAACTCTCCCTCAACACTCGGCTAGATCGGAGTTCGAGGGACGTCATCGAGCTGAACGTGTGCTGAGCTCGGAGGTGCCGTGCGTTCGGTACTTGATCGGTCGGATCGTGAAGACGTACGACTATATCAACCGCGTTGTGTTAACGCTTCCGCTTTCGGTCTACGAGGGTATGTGGACAACAGTCTCCCCTCTTGTTGCTATGCATCACCATGATCTTGCGTGTGCGTAGGATTTTTTTTGAAATTACTACGTTCCCCAACATTTGGCGGATAAGAAGGATGGCAAAGTGAACAAAGGTATATTTGATATACATGTTATTGATGTGTACTTTACTAGTGTTTATAGCAACCCCTCAGTATTTGATACTAGTTCAGTTGCTAAGATTAGTATCTCGAAACGGGAGTTGCAGAATAAACAGAGACTAGTTAAGGGTGAAGCGACGATGTGTGTTGGAA
This sequence comes from Triticum aestivum, assembly GCF_018294505.1. Classification (NCBI taxonomy): domain Eukaryota; kingdom Viridiplantae; phylum Streptophyta; class Magnoliopsida; order Poales; family Poaceae; genus Triticum; species Triticum aestivum. Next base: position 531,820,423 of record NC_057808.1, on the reverse strand, counting down.
GTGGTTCCAAGATTGATATGATCATCATCGCAGACTCCCTATACTTTCGGGATTAGTATTGAACCTAAATAAGTGTTATTTGGTGTTTGCGTTGAGCATGAATATGATTTGATCATGTTTATTGCAATACGGTTATTTATTTAAGTTAGAGAATAATTGTTGTTCTGTTTACATGAATAAAACCTTATATGGTTACACACCCAATGAAAATGGTTCGTTGGATCTCGATCGTAGTGATACACATATTCATAATATTGAAGCCAAAAGATGCAAAGTTAATAATGATAGTGCAACTTATTTGTGGCACTGCCGTTTAGGTCAGATTGGTGTAAAGCGCATGAAGAAACTCCATGCTGATGGGCTTTCGGAATCACTTGATTATGAATCACTTGATGCTTGCGAACCATGCCTTATGGGAAAGATGACTAAGACTCCATTCTCCGGAACAATGGAGCGAGCAACTGACTTATATGAAATAATACATACTGATGTATGCGATCCGATGAGTGTGGAGGCTCGCGGCGGGTATCGTTATTTTCTGACCTTCACAGATGATTTGAGCAGATATGGGTATATCTACTTGATGAAACATAAGTCTAAAACATTTGAAAAGTTCAAAGAATTTCAGAGTGAAGTGGAAAATCATCGTGACAAGAAAATAAGGTTTCTACGATCTGATCACGGAGACAAATATTTGAGTTACGAGCTTGGTCTTCAATTAAAACAATGTGGAATAGTTTCACAAATTCGTGCCACCTGGAACACCACATCATAATGGTGTGTACGAACGTCATAACTGTACTTTATTGGATATAGTGCAACCTATGATGTTTCTTACCGATTTACCACTATCGTTTTGGGGTTATGCATTAAAGACAGCTGGATCCACGTTAAAAAGGGCACCGTCTAAGTCCGTTGAGACGACACAATATGAACTGTGGTTTGGCAAGAAACCAAAGTTGTCGTTTCTTAAAGTTTGGGGTTGTGATGCTTATATGAAAAGTTTCATCCTGATAAGCTCAAACCCAAATCGGAGAAATATGTCTTCATAGGATACCCAAAGGAGACTGTTAGGTACACCTTCTATCACAGATCCGAAGGCAAGACATTCGTTGCTAAGAATGGATCCTTTCTAGAGAAGGAGTTTCTCTCGAAAGAAGTGAGTGGGAGGAAAGTAGAACTTGATGAGGTAACTGTACCTGCTCCTTTATTGGAAAGTAGTTCATCACATAAATTTGTTCCTGTGACTCCTACACCAATTAGTGAGGAAGCTAATGATGATGATCATGTAACTTCATATCAAGTTACTACCGAACCTCGTAGGTAAACCAAAGTGAGATCCACACCAGAGTGGTACGGTAATCCTGTTCTGGAGGTCATGTTACTTGACCATGACGAACCTACGAACTATGAGGAAGCGATGATGAGCCCAAATTCCGCAAAATGGCTTGAGGCCATGAAATCTGAGATGGGATCCATGTATGAGAACAAAGTGTGGACTTTGGTTGACTTGCCCGGTGATCGGCAAGCCATAGAAAATAAATGGATATTCAGGAAGACGGACGCTGATAGTAGTGTTACTATCTACAAAGCTAGACTTGTCGGAAAAATGTTTTTGACAAAGTTCAAGGTGTTGACTACGATGAGATTTTCTCACTCGTAGCGATGCTTAAGTCTGTCCGAATCTTGTTAGCAAATTGCCATATTTTATGAAATCTGGCAAATGGATGTCGAAACTACATTCCTTAATATATTTCTTAAAGAAGAGTTGTATATGATGCAACCAAAAGGTTTTGTCAATTCTAAAGGTGCTAACAAAATATGCAAGCTCCAGCGATCCATCTATGGACTGGTGCAAGCATCTCGGAGTTGGAATATACGCTTTGATAAGTTGATCAAAGCATATAGTTTTATACAGACTTGCGGTGAAGCCTGTATTTACAAGAAAGTGAGTGGGAGCACTACAACATTTCTGATAAGTATATGTGAATGACATATTGTTGATTGGAAATAATGTAGAATTATTCTACAAAGCATAAAGGAGTGTTTGAAATGAGTTTTTCAAAGAAAGACCTCGGTGAAGCTGCTTACATATTGAGCATCAAGATCTATAGAGATAGATCAAGACGCTTGATAAGTTTTTTCAATGAGTACATACCTTGACAAGATTTTGAAGTAGTTCAAAATGGAACAGTCAAAGAAAGAGTTCTTGCCTGTATTACAAGGTGTGAAATTGAGTAAGACTCAAAGCCCGACCACGGCAAAAGATAGAAAGAGAATGAAAGTCATTCCCTATGCCTTGGCCATAGGTTCTACAAAGTATGCCATGCTGTGTACCAGATCTATTGTATACCCTACACTAATTTTGGCAAGGGAGTACAATAGTGATCTAGGAGTAGATCACTGGACAGCGGTCAAAATTATCCTTAGTGGAATAAAGATATGTTTCTCGATTATGGAAGTGACAAAAGGTTCGTCGTAAAGGGTTACGTCGATGCAAGTTTTGACAGTAATCTAGATGACTCTAAGTCTCGGTCTAGATATATATTGAAAGTGGGAGCAATTAGCTAGAGTAGCTTCATGCAGAGCATTGTAGACATAGAAATTTGCAAAATACTTACGAATCTGAATGTGACAGACCCGTTGACTAAAATTATCTCACAAGCAAAACATGATCACACCTTAGTACTCTTTGGGTGTTAATCACATAGCGATGTGAACTAGATTATTGACTAGTAAACCCTTTGGGTGTTGGTCACATGACGATGTGAACTATGGGTGTTAATCACATGGTGATGTGAACTATAGATGTTAAATCACATGGCGATGTGAACTAGATTATTGACTCTAGTGCAAGTGGGAGACTGAAGGAAATATGCCCTAGAGGCAATAATAAAGTTATTATTTATTTCCTTATTTCATGATAAATGTTTATTATTTATGCTAAAATTGTATTAACCGAAAACATAATACATGTGTGAATACATAGACAAACAGAGTGTCACTAGTATGCCTCTACTTGACTAGCTCATTGATCAAAGATGGTTGTGTTTCCTAACCATAGACAAAGAGTTGTCATTTGATTAACGGGATCACATCATTAGGAGAATGATGTGATTGACTTGACCCATTCCGTTAGCTTAGCACTCGATCGTTTAGTATGTTGCTATTGCTTTCTTCATGACTTATACATGTTCCTATGACTATGAGATTATGCAACTCCCGTTTACCGGAGGAACACTTTGTGTGCTACCAAACGTCACAACGTAACTGGGTGATTATAAAGGTGCTCTATAGGTGTCTCCGAAGGTACTTGTTGGGTTGGCGTATTTCGAGATTAGGATTTGTCACTCCGATTGTCGGAGAGGTATCTCTGGGCCCACTCGATAATGCACATCACTATAAGCCTTGCAAGCATTGCAACTAATGAGCTAGTTGCGGGATGATGTATTACGGAACGAGTAAAGAGACTTGCCGGTAACGAGATTGAACTAGGTATTGAGATACCGACGATCGAATCTCGGGCAACCGATGACAAAGGGAACAACGTATGTTGTTATGCGGTTTGACGATAAAGATCTTCGTAGAATATGTGGGAGCCAATATGAGCATCCAGGTTCCGCTATTGGTTATTGACCGGAGAAGTGTCTCGGTCATGTCTACATAGTTCTCGAACCCGTAGGGTCCGCACGCTTAAAGTTAGATGACGGTTATATTATGAGTTTATGTGTTTTGATGTACCGAAGGAGTTCGGAGTCCCGGATGAGATCAGGGACATGACGAGGAGTCTCGTAATGGTCGAGACGTAAAGATCGATATATTAGACGACTGTATTCGGACATCGGAAAGGTTTCGAGTAATTCGGGTATTTTTCGGAGTACCGGGGAGTTACGGGAATACGGGAAAGAAGTATTGGGCCTTAATGGGCCATACGGGAAAGGAGAGAAAGGCCCCAAAGGGTGGCCGCACCCCTCCCCATGGACAAGTCCGAATTGGACTAGGGAGGGGGGCTCCCCTTCCTTCCTTCTCCTTCTCCCTTCCCTTCTCCTACTCTAACAAGGAAAGGAGGAGTCCTACTCCCAGTGGGAGTAGGACTCCCCCCTTGGCGCGCCCTCCTCCTAGGCCGGCCGCCTTCCCCCTTGCTCCTTTATATACGGGGGCAGGGGGCACCCCAAAGACACAACAATTGATCTCTTGATCTCTTAGCCGTGTGCGGTGCCCCCCTCCACCATAATCCACCTCGATAATATCGTAGCGGTGCTTAGGCAAAGCCCTACGTCGGTAGAACATCATCATCGTCACCACGCCGTTGTGCTGACGAAACTCTCCCTCAAAGCTCGGCCGAATCGGAGTTCGAGGGACATCATCGAGCTGAACGTGTGCTGAACTCGGAGGTGCCGTGCGTTCGGTACTTGATCGGTCGGATCGTGAAGACGTACGACTACATCAACCGCGTTGTGCTAACGCTTCCGCTTTCGGTCTACGAGGGTACGTGGACAACACTCTCCCCTCTCGTTGCTATGCATCACCATGATCTTGCGTGTGCGTAGAAGTTTTTTGAAATTACTACGTTCCCCAACAATCCGCACGACCCCTTGGGAATAGGAAAATTTTAAGGCTTGTGAGGGGGCGCTTGATATTCACTGCCTTTATAAGAGGATAAGGACCCCTCTTTTCACCTCACGCCTTCTTCCTCCTCTGCCCCTCCGTCCCCGAGCTCCAGCGCCCAAGTTTCGATCCTTTTCCTTCGCTAACAAATACTCCAGCCATGTCCGGATCTGGAGCGCAGGGCAAGTGGGTGGCTTCCTCTGTTATAGAGGGGAACGTCAAGGAACTCCGAGAAGCGGGATACTTGGCTGCGGACGTAGCCCACCAGCTTCCTCCCAAAAAGCAGATCATTCTGACCCCGGAGCCCAATGAGAGGGTAGTGTTTATCCCCCATTTCCTTCGTGGACTAGGGTTTCCCCTCCATCCTTTCGTCCGTGGTCTCATGTTTTACTACGGGCTAGATTTCCATGATCTAGCCCCGAATTCCTTCCTCGACATTTTGGCGTTCATCATCGTGTGTGAGGCATTCCACCGCATCCCCCCCACTTCGGCCTATGGCTCAAAGTCTTCAATGTGAAGACGAAAATGGTTGACGGTCAACACGCGGAGTGCGGCGGCGCCATGGTGAGCAAGCTTCCCAACATCACCTGGCCCAAGGGTACCTTCATGGAGACCGTGAAGGGATGGCAACAGGAGTGGTTCTATATCACAGAACCCCGTGACGCCACAAGGGCTGCGCCTCCCGAGTTCAAGTCCGGGCCACCAATGTGGCTTACATCATGGCTCAACAAGGGCCTGGATTGGGCGTCATCCGACGAGGTGATGATGCTGCAGAAGCGCGTCAAGAGTATGATGGACAAGAACACCAGTCTTGCCGGCGTGATCCAGGTGATGCTTTTCCGCCGGACTCTCCCCTGCCAACGCTGGACTCTGTATATGTGGGAGTTCGATCCGTCCAGTCCCTGGACCGTGCAGTGGTTCTTCGGCACAACGCACGAAGACATATGGAAGCTGCTTTTCAAGGCCCAGAAGTCATGGCCGAAAACGACCGAAGACCTCGGCCTCGACTGCACTCATTCGGCCACTCCCGTAAGTTTTCTGATAACCTTAATTTGTAGATCCAAGGAGTATACCGAGCTTTCCATTCTTCCCACAGGGCTGGATGAAGAAGGCGGAGCGGATCGATTGTCCGGCTCCGCTAGCCGAAGACCCAGCCATTCCTCTGTTAACAAGGATGCAGGTTCCGGCGCCGTATCAGGCGCCCGAAAAGAAGGCCAAGAAGAAGGGCAAGGAGGCCAAAGGTGGCCTCCGCCATAAAGGCGCTTCGGACGTAGTTGATACGTCTCCGTCGTATCTACTTTTCCAAACACTTTTGCCCTTGTTTTGGACTCTAACTTACATGATTTGAATGGAACTAGCCCAGACTGACGCTGTTTTCAGCAGAATTGCCATGGTGTTATTTATGTGCAGAAACAAAAGTTCTCGGAATGACCTGAAACTCCATGGAGCTTATTTTTGGAAAATATTAAAAATATTGGTGAAAGAATCAAGGTCAGGGAGCCCACACCCTTGCCACGAGGGTGGGGCGCGCGCCTGCCCCCCTGGGCGCGCCCCACTGCCTCGTGGGATCCCTAGAGCTCCACCGACCTCAACTCCAACTCCATATATTCGTGTTCGAGGAGAAAAAATCAGAGAGAAAGATTCATCACGTTTTACGATACGGAGCCGCCGCCAAGCCCTAAACTCTCTCGGGAGGGCTGATCTGGAGTCTGTTCGGGGCTCCGGAGAGGGGAATCCATCGCCGTCGTCATCATCAACCATCCTCCATCACCAATTTCATGATGCTCACCGCCGTGCGTGAGTAATTCCATCGTAGGCTTGCTGGACGGTGATGGGTTGGATGAGATTTATCATGTAATCGAGTTAGTTTTGTTAGGGTTTGATCCCTAGTATCCACTATGTTCTGAGATTGATGTTGCTATGACTTTGCTATGCTTAATGCTTGTCACTAGGGCCCAAGTGCCATGATTTCAGATCTGAACCTATTATGTTTTCATGAATATATGTGAGTTCTTGATCCTATCTTGCAAGTCTATAGTCACCTACTATGTGTTATGATCCGGCAACCTCGAAGTGACAATAATCGGGACCACTCCCGGTGATGACCGTAGTTTGAGGAGTTCATGTATTCACTATGTGTTAATACTTTGGTCCGGTACTCTATTGAAAGGAGGCCTTAATATCCCTTAGTTTTCGTTAGGACCCCGCTGCCACGGGAGGGTAGGACAAAAGATGTCATGCAAGTTCTTTTCCATAAGCACGTATGACTATATTCGGAATACATGCCTACATTATATTGATGAATTGGAGCTAGTTTTGTGTCACCCTATGTTATGATTGTTACATGATGAACCGCATCCGGCATAATTCTCCATCACCGATCCAATGCCTACGAGCTTTTCACATATTGTTCTTCGCTTATTTACTTTTCCGTTGCTACTGTTACAATCACTACAGAACCCAAAAATATTACTTTTGCTACCGTTACCGTTACTTCCATATTGCTTTGCTGCAGATATTAAGTTATCCAGGTGTGGCTGAATTGACAACTCAGTTGCTAATACTTGAGAATATTCTTTGGCTCCCCTTGTGTCGAATCAATAAATTTGGGTTGAATACTCTACCCTCAAAAACTGTTGTGATCCCCTATACTTGTGGGTTATCAAGACTATTTTCTGGCGCCGTTGCTGGGGAGCATAGCTCTATTCTTTGAGTCACTTGGGATTTATATCTGCTGGTCACTATGAGGAACTTGAAAGACGAGAAAACAAAAATTTATCCCTCAACTACGAGGGGAGGTAAGGAACTGCCATCTAGCTCTGCACTTGATTCACCTTCTGTTTTGAGTAAGCTTGCGACACCTAAACCTGCTTCTGCTATTAATTCTGATATGTCGCATGTTATTGATGATGCCACTTATTCTATGCATGATACTTATGATGAAACTAATTCTATGCTTGACACTACTGTGCCACTTGGTGAATTTCTTGATGAACAACTTGCTAGGGCTAGAGAGAATGAAATTATTGAAACTGATAATATTGATGAAAGTGATGATGAAGGCTCTCCCAATAAATATGAATTGCCTCTTGTGCCTGAGGGCTATATTATGGATGAAGAGACTAAAAGAGACTTTCTTGCTTGCAATGATAGAAGTGATCTTAAGAAATTATTAGCTAAGCTTAAACAAAAAACTCTAAATGCTAGAATGAAATATGATCCAGCTTATGCTACTTCACCTATCTTTGTTACTGATAAGGATTATGAATTCTCTGTTGATCCTGATATAATTACTTTGGTTGAATCTGATCCTTTTTTATGGCTATGAACCTGAAACTGTTGTGGCACATCTTACTAAATTAAATGATATAGCCACCCTATTCACTAATGATGAGAGAACTCGCTACTTTTATATCCTTAAAATATTTCCGTTCTCATTAAAGGGTGATGCTAAGATATGGTTTAATTCTCTTGATCCTGGTTGTGTGCGTAGTCCCCAGGATATGATTTATTACTTCTCTACTAAATATTTCCCTGCTCATAAGAAACAAGCTGCTTTAAGGGATATATATAATTTTATGCAAATTGAAGAAGAGAGTCTCCCACAAGCTTGGGGGAGGCTTCTCCAATTACGTAATGCTTTTCCTGATCATCCTCTTAAGAAAAATTAAATACTTGATATCTTTTATAATTGACTAACCGATGCTTCCAGAGATTACCTGGATAGTTGTGCTGGTTCTGTTTTCAGGGAAAGAACACCGGATGAAGCTGAAATTCTATTGAATAATATGTTGACAAATGAAAATAATTGGACACTTCCTGAGCCAACTCCCGAGCCTTTTCCTAAACCAACTCCGAAGAAGAGCGGTGTTCTATTTCTCAGTCCTGAAGATATGCAAGAGGCAAAGAAATCTATGAAGGAAAAAGGTATAAAAGCTGAAGATGTTAAGAATTTACCTCCTATTGAAGAAATACATGGTCTTAATTTACTGCCTCTTGAAGAAATATATGATCTTAATCCATTACCTATTGAAGAAACTCATGGTCTTGATAACCCGACACAGGTAGTAAAGGTAAATTCTCTCTATAGATATGATAAAGCTGAGATCCCTCCTATTAAGTTTGCTAGCCAATGTTTGGATGAGTTTGATAACTTTATGGTTAAGCAAGAAGATTTTAATGCTTATTTTGGTAGACAATTAAAACAAAATGCTTATATGATTGAACACTTGGGTGATTATATGTCTAGAGTTAAAGGTGAACTTAAACTCATTAGTAAACATGCTTCTATGGTTACCACTCAAGTAGAACAAGTACTTAAAGCTCAGAATGATTTGCTCAATGAACTGAATAGTAAGAATAATGATTATGTTGTTAGAGTGGCTACTAGAACTGGTAAAATGACTCAGTAACCTTTGTATCCTGAAGGCCATCCTAAGAGAATTGAGCAGGATTCTCAGAGAAATAATGTAGATGCACCTAGTCCTTCTAAAAAGAAGAAAAAGAAAAATGATAGGACTTTGCATGCTTCTAATGAACCTGTTGCTGAACCACCTGAGAATCCCAATGATATTTCTATTTCTGATGCTGAAACACAATCTGGAAATGAACATGAACCTAGTGATAATGTTAAGGATGATGTTCATGTTGATGCTCAACCTAGCAATGATGATGATGTAGAAGCTGAACCTGCTGTTGATCTTGATAATCCACAATCAAAGAATCAACGTTATGATAAGAGAGACTTTGTTGCTAGGAAGCACGGTAAAGAAAGAGAACCATGGGTTCAGAAACCCATGCCTTTTCCTCCTAAGCCATCCAAGAAAAAGGATGATGAGGATTTTGAGCGCTTTGCTGAAATGATTAGACCTATCTTTTTGCGTATGCGATTAACTGATATGCTCAAAATGAATCCTTATGCGAAGTATATGAAAGAAATTGTTACTAATAAAAGAAAGATACCGGAAGCTGAAATTTCCACCATGCTTGCTAATTATACTTTTAAGGGTGGAATACATAAGAAACTTGGAGATCCAGGAGTACCAACTATACCATGCTCCATTAAAAGAAACTATGTTAAAACTGCTTTATGTGATCTTGGAGCCGGTGTTAGTGTTATGCCTCTCTCTTTATATCATAGACTTGATTTGAATAAGTTGATACCTACTGAAATATCTTTGCAAATGGCTGATAAATCAACTGCTATACCTGTCGGTATTTGTGAGGATGTGCCTGTTGTGGTTGCAAATGTTACTATTTTAACGGACTTTGTTATTCTTGATATTCCCGAGGACGATAGTATGTCTATTATTCTTGGAAGACCCTTTTTGAATACTGGAGGGGCTGTTATTGATTGCAACAAAGGCAATGTCACTTTTCATGTTAATGGTAATGAGCATACAGTACACTTTTCGAGGAAACAACCTCAAATCCACAGTATCAATTCTATTGGAAAAGTTCCATCGATTATTTTTGCAGGTTTTGAATTTCCTCTTCCTACTATCAAGAAGAAATATGATATTCTTATTATTGGGGATGTGCATATCCTCGTTGAGGTAACATAGTGTTATTCGAAATTTCTCCGGTTCCATGTTAGTCGGAATGAGTTTGTTAACAAGACTTGATCAACCTTGTTAGTGGATTCCTTTTGATGAGCATGAGATGGATGAAGTTAGAAAACACAACCTTCTGTACCCTGCTTTTACTTTCTGTTATTTAGTTGAAATAAAGTAAAAATAGTATTTTCTGTCAGTTTTCTGAATTATCCGTGCAATATAAAAATACCCCGAAAATAAAAGTTCTCCAAATGCACTGCCAATTTAATATGATTTTTTCTGGAATATTTGAGAATATCTGGCACCGAGAACACATCAGGGGGAGCTGGCACCTGCCCACGAGGGTCCAGGGCGCGCCCACCCCCTCCCCCGGGCGCGCCCCCCTACCTCGTGGGCCCACGATGGCTCCCCTCCACTTATTCCAGCCACCACACACTCCTTCTTCCTCCAAAAAAAAATCACCAACCAGCTCAAGCACGAGTTCTAGCTCATTTTGCTGCGATTTCCGATCTCCTAGCTCAAAGCACCTCTCACAAAACTGCTTTGGGGGATTGTTCCTTGGTATGTGACTCCTCCATTGGTCCAATTAGTTTTTGTTCTAGTGCTTTATTCATTGCAAATTTGTGCTGCCTAGGTGACCATGTTCTTGAGCTTGCATGTCAAATTTATATGGTTCCAAGTAGTTCTAATGCATGATATAGGCTCTAGGCACTTGTAGGAGTAGTTGCTATCAATTTTGTTGAGCTTGGTTCACTTTTATTTGAAGTTACTAAAAATTTCAGAAATTTTCAGAAAATGATGAAGAGATTTTTGAGGGGCTCATCGAGCCGAAGCTCGAAGGAAAAGCAAAGTGAAGAAGCAGAGAGGCCCAAATATAATCTGCCTCGCACCACGGAAGTTCGCTGTGTGAATGGCCTTGTGATGATTTCTTGAGAGCAGCCGGGATTTATGATGATTTTTATGAGTTGGCTGAGAATGCAAGCCTCACCGACTTCCTACGCGACAAACGCGAACAGTATCTCTTACTCACCAATACCTTTGTGCAAAATTTTCATTTCCATTCTAGGAGGTCACCACCTATGGTGGATTTTTATTTATATGATGAGTATAAGGAGATGACCCTTCGTGAATTATGTGTGGTGTGCAAGTTACCTTTTCCGGGTTTCATAGAGGAACCACATAGTAACGACGTGGAGGGGTTTATTGATACAATTGCTGTAGGGGAAACGAGGAAGGTTTTCGACGCACGAATCACTAGCATACATTTTCCTGTTCTACATTACTTTGCTATATTTGCTAGTAGGTGCTTAATTGGTCGCGGAAACTGTGGAAACTTGAGTGTCCCTGATATTATTATTTTGTGCCATGCCTTGTTTCATGATGACACATTTAGTATGGGCGCTATTGTTGCAAAGCGGTTAAATATTAACCGTACTAAGGGCCCCATCTTGGGAGGCATCTTCGCCTCACGCCTCGCTGCATACTATAACATACCTATTAGGCACTATGAGAAAGAAGAAAAATTGCTGCCTACTGTTTATTTAGATTATAAGAGTATGGTAGCGCATGATTTTATTGTTAAGAATAGGGAAAGAGCGCTTAAATACAAATTTTTATTTGATAAAAGTCACACTGAGACTATTACCTTGCCTGCTCCTTCCTTGTTTGATTTATCTGCAGGCCAGTATCTTGTTCCGCTAGCGACCATCCAAGCCTACCGGAACCCTACATCAGCTACAGAGCCAGAGCCGGAACCACAATTTGATCCTCCATGACAGTCTAATTACCAGTGGGGTCCGGAAGTAATTGCCAACCAGTGGCAATCAGAGGCTTCTTCTTCTCAGTACGACCCCAACTACAACTTTGGATATCCGCTAGGCCAGCCGTGGCAATATACCAACTTAGGTCAAAAGCCTAAGCTTGGGGGAGTACGTATTTCTCACCGACATTACATTTATGTTCACACACTCATTGCTAGTTGTCGGTCCTCATACTCTTTCATTGTAATATCCATGCTAGTTTATTTTTCTTTTTGTGCTTTCTTCTTGTGTGTTTGAAAAACCTTAAGAAAACCAAAAAAAAATAGTTGTAGCGTTTAGCTAGTTTACTTCCTTGCTATAGTAGTAATAATTAAAAGAAAACCCAAAAATATTTCCTGTTCTTCTTTTGCTTGTTGGGAGCTTTCCCGTGTAAATAGTTCTATTTCTTTTCTTTTCTTTGGGGGTCAATAGGAGAAGACCATGATTAAATTGTTGAAGTGGCTCTATTATGCATTATTGTTGATTTAACCAAGAGCCCATATTGCCTTGTCTTCTCCTATTTATTGAATGCTCGCAGATTCCAGCTTAGTCGAATGCACGTGCACTATTATTATTATTCACATCGTTCGGTCATGCAAGCGAAAGGCAATTATGACGATATATGATGAATTGATTGAGATGAGAGAAGCTGGTATGAACTCGACCTCTCTTGTTTTTGTAAATATGATTAGTTCATCATTCCTGATTCAGCCTATTATGAATAAACATGTTTGCAATGACAATTAGAGATTATAGTTGCTTATGCCATGCTTAATTAGCTAGGAGTTTATAATGGTTTACCTTGCATGCCAACATGCTATCAAAATGGTTGTGATGTGGTATGATGGGGTGGTATCCTCCTTTGAATGATTCAAGTGACTTGACTTGGCGCATGTTCACGCATGTAGTTGAAACAAATCAACATAGCCTTCACGATATTTATGTTCATGGTGGAGTACTCAATGTTTATTAATTTTAATGCATGTTCATGACCATTGTCGCTCTCCAGTTGGTCGCTTCCCAGTCTTTTTCTAGCCTTCACTTGTACTAAGCGGGAATACTGCTTGTGCATCCAATCCCTTAAACCCAAAGTTATTCCATATGAGTCCACTATACCTTCCTATATGCGGTATCTACCTGCGTTCCAAGTAAATTTGTATGTGCCAAACTCTAAACCTTCAAATGAAATTCTGTTTTGTATGCTCGAATAGCTCATGTATCAACTAGGGCTGTCCGTATCTTCCATGTTAGGCGGGTTATTCTCAGGAGGAGTGGACTCCGCTCCTCACTCACGAGAAAATGGCTGGTCACCGGGATGCCCAGTCCCATGCTTTATGCAAACCAAATCAAAATAATTGCAAACAAAACTCCCCCGGGACTGTTGTTAGTTGGAGGCACTCGTTGTTTCGAGCAAGCCATGGATTGATGCTTGTTGGTGGAGGGGGAGTATAAACTTTACCATTCTATTTGGGAACCGCCTATAATGTGTGTAGCATGGAAGATATCGCCATCTCTTGGTTGTTATGTTGACAATGAAAGTATGCCGCTCAAAATATTATTCATCTCTATTTCAAAATCGAGCTCTGGCACCTCTAGAAATCCCTGCTTCCCTCTGCGAAGGGCCTATCTATTTACTTTTATGTTGAGTCATCACCCTCTTATTAAAAAGCACCAGCTGGAGAGCACTGCTGTCATTTGCATTCATTATTATTAATTTATATTGGGTATGACTATGACTGGATCTCTTTTACCATGAATTACAATGTCTAGTCAGTCCTTGATCTTTAAAGGTGCTCTGCATTTATGTTTTGCGGTCTCAGAAAGGGCTAGCGAGATACCATCTTGTTATATCATATTATGATTGTTTTGAGAAAGTGTTGTCATCCGAGATTTATTATTATTGCTCGCTAGTTGATTATGCCATTGATATGAGTAAACATGAGACCTAAGAGTTATTATGAATGTGGTTAGTCATAATCTTTGCTGAAAACTTGAATGCTGGCTTTACATATTTACAACAACAAGAGCAAACAGAGTTTGTAAAAGTTTTTCTTTATCACTTTCAGTTTATCAACTGAATTGCTTGAGGACAAGCAAAGATTTAAGCTTGGGGGAGTTGATACGTCTCCGTCGTATCTACTTTTCCAAACACTTTTGCCCTTGTTTTGGACTCTAACTTCCATGATTTGAATGGAACTAACCCGGACTGACGCTGTTTTCAGCATAATTTCCATGCTGTTATTTATGTGCAGAAACAAAAGTTCTCGGAATGACCTGAAACTCCACGGAGCTTATTTTTGGAAAATATTAAAAATATTGGCGAAAGAATCAAGGTCAAGGGCCCACACCCTTGCCACGAGGGTGGGGGTGCACCCCCTGCCTCGTGGGCCCCCTAGAGCTCCACCGACCTCAACTCCGACTCCATATATTCGTGTTCGGGGAGAAAAAAACAGAGAGAAAGATTCATCACGTTTTACGCTACGGAGCCACCGCCAAGCCCTAAACTCTCTCGGGAGGGCTGATCTGGAGTCCGTTCGGGGCTCCGGAGAGGGGAATCCGTCGCCGTCGTCATCATCAACCATCCTCCATCACCAATTTCATGATGCTCACCGCCGTGCGTGAGTAATTCCATCGTAGGCTTGCTGGACGGTGATGGGTTGGATGAGATTTATCATGTAATCGAGTTAGTTTTGTTAGGGTTTGATCCCTAGTATCCACTATGTTCTGAGATTGATGTTGCTATGACTTTGCTATGCTTAATGCTTGTCACTAGGGCCCAAGTGCCATGATTTCAGATCTGAACCTATTATGTTTTCATGAATATATGTGAGTTCTTGATCCTATCTTGCAAGTCTATAGTCACCTACTATGTGTTATGATCCGGCAACCTCGAAGTGACAATAATCGGGACCACTCCCGGTGATGACCGTAGTTTGAGGAGTTCATGTATTCACTATGTGTTAATGCTTTGGTCCGGTACTCTATTAAAAGGAGGCCTTAATATCCTTAGTTTCCGTTAGGACCCCGCTGCCACGGGAGGGTAGGACAAAAGATGTCATGCAAGTTCTTTTCCATAAGCACGTATGACTATATTCGGAATACATGCCTACATTATATTGATGAATTGGAGCTAGTTCTGTGTCACCATATGTTATGATTGTGACATGATGAACCACATCCGGCATAATTCTCCATCACCGATCCAATGCCTATGAGCTTCTCACATATTGTTCTTCGCTTATTTACTTTTCCGTTGCTACTGTTACAATCACTACAAATCCCAAAAATATTACTTTTGCTACCGTTACCGTTACTTCCATACTACCGTGCTACTAAATACTTTGCTGCAGATATTAAGTTATCCAGGTGTGGCTGAATTGACAACTCAGTTGCTAATACTTGGGTATATTCTTTGGCTCCCCTTGTGTCGAATCAATAAATTTGGGTTGAATACTCTACCCTCGAAAACTTCTGCGATCCCCTATACTTGTGGGTTATCAGTAGTGCCCGAAGATACCGAAACTCTCTCCTCTCATGACGAAGATGATGAGGAGGAGGAAGAGAGCAATTCTCCCCTTAAGGGGGGAAAGAAGAAAAGGGCATCTTCCGTGGATCTAGAGGCGGAGGCGTCCAAGAAGGGGAGAATCTCCCTTTTGGATGATTCTTAATCGGACGCCGACGCCATCCACGAGTGGCACCCCACGCCGAAGCCACCGGCCGGATCGTAAGTATCCAAAGACACCGTACATATATCTGGCTTTTCGCCTTGTGGTTCTAACACATTAAATTGCGTGCTATAGTCCGGCACGCGATATACCCCAACGATCATCATCTTCTGGGAATTCACTGGGTCCGAACAACACCGGCCTCCCCTCCACCGGCCTTCCCTCCCACTGCTGCGGACAACACCGAAGTGTTGTCCCAAAGGACCCTTCCAGGCCATGGAGTGGTGCGGGAAGCCGTCAAGGTGGCGCCAGAGGGTAATACCTCTGCTGCCGAAAACATGGGGGAACCGACCCCCATGGAGACTGGCGACGGGGGCCATGCCCAATTCGGCCCCCAACCGAATGTCATTCCGGAGACCCGCACGGCTCCGGAATCAGGTGAGCAACCTCCTTTGAAAGAAGGGGGCACGTCAACTCACCGGCGACCTCTATCAATCCGGAGGCGCCGGACACTCTGGTGGAAGCGCCTCAGAGCACTTTGATACGTCTCCAACGTATCTATAATTTTTGATTGTTCCATGCTATTATATTATCTGTTTTGGATGTTTAATGGGTTTTATTATGCACTTTTATATTATTTTTGGGACTAACCTATTAACCGAAGGCCCAGTGCAAATTCATGTTTTTTTTGCCTATTTCAGTGTTTCGCAGAAAAGGAATATCAAATGGAATCCAAACGGAATGAAACCTTCGCGAGGATCGTTTTTGGAACAAACACAATCCAAGAGACTTGGAGTGGACGTCAAGGAAGCAACAAGGCGGCCACGAGGTAGGGAGGCGCTCCCAGGGGGGTAGGCGCGCCCCCCACCCTCGTGGGCCCCTCGTGGCTCCATGATAACCCACAAGTATAGGGGATCGCAACAATTTTCGAGGGTAGAGTATTCAACCCAAATTTATTGATTCGACACAAGGGGAGCCAAAGAATATTCTCAAGTATTAGCGGTCGAGTTGCCAATTCAACCACACCTTGATAACTTAATATCCGCAGCAAAGTATTTAGTAGCAAAGTAGTATGGAAGTAACGGTAACGGTGGCAAAAGTAACAGTAGCAGTTTTGTAGTAATTGTAACAGTGACAACGGAAAAGTAACTAAGCAAGGATCAATATGTGAAAAGCTCGTAGGCATTGGATCAGTGATGGATAATTATGTCGGATGCGATTCTTCATGCAATAGTTATAACATAGGGTGACACAGAACTAGCTCCAGTTCATCAATATAATGTAGGCATGTATTCCGAATATAGTCATACGTGCTTATGGAAAAGAACTTGCATGCCATGTTTTGTCCTACTGCTACCTCTTGAGCATGCGTTGGTTTTCCCTTGAAGAGGAAAGGGTGATGCAGCAAAGTAGCATAAGTATTTCCCTCAGTTTTTGAGAACCAAGGTATCAATCCAGTAGGAGGCCACACGCAAGTCCCCGTACCTACACAAACAAATAAGAACCTTGCAACCAACGCGATAAAGGGGTTGTCAATCCCTTCACAGCCACTTGCAAAAGTGAGATCTGATAGACATGATAAGATAATATTTTTGGTATTTTTATGATAAAGATTAAAAGTAAAGATTGCAAAATAAACGGCGACAGAAATAGCCAGTTGACTGGAGATTAATATGATGGAAAATAGACCCGGGGGCCATAGGTTTCACTAGTGGCTTCTCACAAGATAGCATAAATATTACGGTGGGTGAACAGATTACTGTCGAGGAATTGATAGAAAAGTGCATAGTTATGAGAATATCTAGGCATGATCATGTATATAGGCATCACGTCCACGACAAGTAGACCGACTCCTGCCTGCATCTACTACTATTACTCCACACATCGACCGCTATCCAGCATGCATCTAGAGTATTAAGTTCATAAGAACAGAGTAACGCATTAGGCAAGATGACATGATGTAGAGGGATAAACTCAAGCAATATGATATAAACCCCATCTTTTTATCGTTGATGGAAACAATACAATACGTGTCGTTTCCCCTTCTGTCACTGGGATCGAGCAACGTAAGAGAACCCAAAGCTAAGCACTTCTCCCATTGCAAGAAAGATCAATCTAGTAGGCTAAACCAAACTGATAATTCGACGAGACTTGCAAAGATAACAAATCATACATAAAATCAAAGGAGATTCAAATATTGTTCATAGATAATCTTGATCATAAACCCACAATTCATCGGATCTCGACAACACACCGCAAAAAGAGTTACATCGAATAGATCTCCAAGAAGATCGAGGGAACTTTGTATTGAGATCCAAAGAGAGAGAAGAAGCCATCTAGCTAATAACTATGGACCCGAAGGTCTGAGGTAAACTACTCACACATCATCGGAGAGGCTATGGTGTTGATGTAGAAGCCCTCTGTGATCGACTCCCCCTCTGGAGGAGCGCCGAAAATGGCCCCTAGAGGGATCTCACGGGTACAGAAGGTTGCGATGGTGGAAATAGGGTTTCGTGGTGCTCCTGGATGTTTTCGGGGTATATGGGTATATATAGGAGGAAGAAGTAGGTCGGTGGAGCTGCGAGGGGCCCATGAGGGTGGGGGGCGCGCCCAGGGGGGCAGGCGCGCCTCCCTGCCTCGTGGCCTCCTCGCTTCTTTCTTGACGTCCATTCCAAGTCCTCTGAATCATGTTTGTTCCAAAAATCACTCTCCCGAGGGTTTCATTCCGTTTGGATTCCGTTTGATATTCCTTTTCTGCGAAACACTAAAATAGACAAAAAACAGCAATTTGCACTTGCCCTTGGGTTAGTAGGTTAGTCCCAGAAATAATATAAAAGTGTATAATAAAGCCCATTAAACATCCAAAACGGATAATATAATAGCATGGAACAATCAAAAATTATAGGTATGTTGGAGACGTATCACTCCACCGACCTACTTCCTTCGCCTATATATACTCATATACCCTGAAAACATCCGAGAGCACCACGAAGCCCTATTTCCACTGCCGCAACCTTCTGTACCCGTGAGATCCCATCTTGGGGCCTTTTCCGGTGCTCCGCCGGAGGGGGAATCGATCACGGAGGGCTTCTACATCAACACCATGGCCTCTCCGATAATGCATGAGTAGTTTACCACAAACCTTCGGGGCCATAGTTATTAGCTAGATGGCTTCTTCTCTCTCTTTGGATCTCAATACAAAGTTCTCCTTGATTCTCTTGGAGATCTATTCGATGTAATTCTTTTTGCGGTGTGTTTGTCGAGATCCGATGAATTGTGGGTTTATGATAAAGATTATCTATGAACAATATTTGATTCTTCTCTAAATTCTTATATGCATGATTTGATACCTTTGCAAGTCTCTTCGAATTATCAGTTTGGTTTGGCCTACTAGATTGATCTTTCTTGCAATGGGAGAAGTGCTTAGCTTTGGGTTAAATCTTGTTGTGTCCTTTCCCAGTGACAGCAGGGGCAGCAAGGCACGTATTGTATTGTTGCCATCAAGGATAAAAAGATGGGGTTTATATCAGATTGCTTGAGTTTATCCCTCTACATCATGTCATCTTGCCTAATGTGTTACCCTGTTCTTATGAACTTAATACTCTAGATGCATGCTGGATAGCGGTCGATGTGTGGAGTAATAGTAGTAGATGCAGAATCGTTTCGGCCTACTTGTCGCTGACGTGATGCCTATATACATGATCATGCCTAGATATTCTCATAACTATGCGCTTTTCTATCAATTGCTCGACAGTAATTTGTTCACCCACCGTAGATTATGCTATCTTGAGAGAAGCCACTAGTGAAACCTATGGCCCCCGGGTCTATCTTCCATCATATTATTTTCCTATCAATTTGCTATTTCTGCCGCTGTTTATTTTGCAATCTTTAATTTCCAATCTATACAACAAAAATACCAAAAATATTTATCTTATTATCTTTATCAGATCTCACTTTTGCAAGTGGTAATGAAGGGATTGACAACCCCTTTATCGCGTTGGTTGCAAGGTTCTTATTTGTTTGTGCAGGTACAAGGCGACTTGCGTGTAACCTCCTACTGGATTGATACCTTGGTTCTCAAAAACTGAGGGAAATACTTACGCTACTTGGCTGCATCACCCTTTCCTCTTCAAGGGAAAACCAACGCATGCTCAAGAGGTAGCAAGAAGGATTTCTGGCGCCGTTGCCGGGGAGGCTTACGCCAAGTCTAGTCAAGATTTGATATTCCAGCAACTAGCCATTTCTGGCGCCGTTGCCGGGGAGATCTACGCACAAGACAAGTCATACCAAGTACCCATCACAAACTCTTATCCCTCGCATTACATTATTTTCCATTTGCCTCTCGTTTTCCTCTCCCCCATTTCACCCTTGCCGTTTTATTCGCCCCTTTTCGTTCGTCGTTTTTTTCTTGCTTCTTGTGTATCCATGTGTTAGATCATTTGTTTCATTGTCATGGCTAGTCCTTCTATCATTGTTAGTACTCCCGATCATGAAGTTCTTAATTTTAAACAAAGGGAGGGAGAAAATCTAAAAGATATTGGGCATAGAATTTGCAATGCTCAAAATTGATCTACTAGGAAGCAATCTACTTCTGTTCTTCTTCGCAATTTTTATGTAGGCATCACTCCTTGGAACAGATATATTCTTGATACCATTACCGGAGGGAATTTCTTGGGTAGCCATACTTTTGATTCTAATAATGCTATGTTAGATTTGTTTGGCCCACCACCTCTTTTGGTTAATGGAACTATTTTAACTTTGGAACATGTGATGCAAAGGCTTGAAATTATTGAAAATAAAGTTGCCACTGTAGAGTTGATTGAAAATTTGGATAAAAAGATCCACAATCAAATTACCCAATACGGATCTAAGGTAGGAGTTACTCTGAATTTTTTTAAAGAAAAGGAACCCATAGTTAACGAAAGGATAGATCAAGATTCCACAAGAATTGATAAACTTGAGGATAATATTACCAATTTAGGGTCTGCCTTTTCTTCCTTGAAAAATACCCCAAATCCTCCTACTACTAAAGTTGCCAAGTTTATGTATGTGCCTAAAAATAAAGGTGAATCTTCTAGTAAGGAAAATGTGGATCTCAAATCCATAAGTGTTCACCCCAACTTTTTCGCTATCATTAATTAACCTTTTGCTACAAATGAATTTCTTGATTTCTTGCCTAGGAGTTTGATCATTAACAAAAAGAAGGAAACTCCTAAGGGTTATAAGTGTTCTATTGAAGAATTGCATACCAAAGATGACACTACCTAGATCTATTCTTGCTTTTATGCCTAGCTAGGGGCGTTAAACGATAGCGCTTGTTGGGAGGCAACCCAATTTTATTTTTGTTTCTTGTTTTTTGTTTCTGTTTAGTAATAAATAATTCATCTAGCCTCTGTTTAGATGTGGTTTTATGTTTTAATTAGTGTTTGTGCCAAGTAGAACCTTTGGGAAGACTTGGGTGAAGTCTTTATGATCTTGCTGTCAAAAACAGAAACTTTAGCGCTCACGAGATTAGCTGCCAATTTTTACTGGAGAGTGCTTTTAGGTTGATTCTTTTTGCAGATGATTAATAGAGAAATTCCTAACGTCCACTAGTTTATTTCAGAATTTGTGGAGTTACAGAAGTATACGTTTGATACAGATTGCTACAGACTGTTCTGTTTTTGACAGATTCTGTTTTTCGTGTGTTGTTTGCTTATTTTGATGAATCTATGGCTAGTATCAGGGGGTATGAACCATAGAGAAGTTGGAATACAGTAGGTTTAACACCAATATAAGTAAATAATGAGTTCATTACAGTACCTTAAAGTAGTGATTTGTTTTCTTATACTAACAGAGCTCATGAGCTTTTCTGTTGAGTTTTGTGTTGTGAAGTTTTCAAGTTTTGGGTAAAGATTTGATGGATTTCAGAATAAGGAGTGGCAAGAGCCTAAGCTTGGGGATTTCCCGGAAGGCATCCCCTATTTCGTCTTCGTCTATCGGTAACTTTACTTGAGGCTATATTTTTATTCACCACATGATATGTGTTTTGCTTGGAGCATCTTGTATGATTTGAGTCTTTGCTTTTTAGTTTACCACAATCATCCTTGCTGTACAAACCCTTAGGGAGAGACACACATGAATCAAATTTTTTTAGAATACTCTATGTGCTTCACTTATATCTTTTCAGCTAGATAATTTTTCTCTAGTACTTCACTTAAACTTTTAGAGCACGGTGGTGGTTTTATTTTATAGAAATTATTGATCTATCATGTTTCACTTATATTATTTTGAGAGTCTTATAGAACAGCATGGTAGTTTGCTTTGGCTATAAAACTAGTCCTAATATGATTGGCATCCAAGGTAGGTATAATAAAAAGTTTCATATAGAGTGCATTAAAAACTATGATAAATTTGATACTTGAGAATAGTTTTGAGATATAAAGGTGGTAATGTCAGAGTCATGCTAGTTGGGTAATTGTGAAATTGAGAAATACTTGTGTTAAAGTTGGCAAGTCCCGTAGCATGCACGTATGGTAAACGTTGTGTGACAAATTTGAAGCATGGGGTGTTCTTTGAGTGATTTCCTTATGAGTGGCGGTCGGGGATGAGCGATGGTCTTTTCCTACCAATCTATCCCTCTAGGGGCATGCGTAGTAGTACTTTGCTTCGAGGGCTAATAAAATTTTGCAATAAGTATATGAGTTCTTTATGACTAATGTGAGTCCATGGATCATACGCACTCTTACCTTTCCGCAATTTACTAGCCTCTACGGTACCGTGCATTGGCCTTTCTCACCTTGAGAGTTGGTGCAAACTTCGCCGGTGCATCCAAACCCCGTGATACGATACGCTCTATCACACATAAGCCACCACACCTACCTATTATGGCATTTCCATAGCCATTCCGAGATATATTGCCATGCAACTTTCCACCGTTCCGTTTATTATGACACGCTCCATCATTGTCATATTGCTTTGCATGATCATGTAGTTGACATCGTATTTGTGGCAAAGCCACTTTCATAATTTTTGCATACATGTCACTCTTGATTCATCGCATATCCCGGTACACCGCCGAAGGCATTCACATAGAGTCATATTTTTGTTCTAGTATCGAGTTGTAACATTGAGTTATGAGTAAATAAAAGTGTGATGATCATCATTAGAGCATTGTCCCATGTGAGGAAAGAAAAAAATAAAAAAAGAGGCCAAAGAAGCCCAAATAAAAAAAGGCCAAAGAAGCCCAAACAAAAAAAATGAGAGAAAAACAGAGAAGGGGTAATGCTACTATCCTTTTTCCACACTTGTGCTTCAAAATAGCACCATGATCTTCATGATAGAGAGTCTCTTGTTTTGTCACTTTCATATACTAGCGGGAATTTTTCATTATAGAACTTGGCTTGTATATTACAACGATGGGCTTCCTCAACTTCCCTAGGTCTTCGTGAGCAAGCAAGTTGGATGCACACCCACTTAGTTTTCAGTTTGAACTTTCATACACTTATAGCTCTAGTGCATCCGTCGCATGGCAATCCCTACTCCTCGCATTGACATCAATTGATGGGCATCTCCATAGCCTGTTGATTAGCCACGTCAATGTGAGACTTTCTTATTTTTTGTCTTCTCTCATAACCCCTATCATCATATGCTATTCCACCTATAGTGCTATATCCATGGCTTGCGCTCATGTATTGCGTAAGGGTTGAAAAGGCTGAAGCACGTTAAAAAGTATGAACCAATTGCTCGGCTTGTCATCGGGGTTATGCATAATGGGAGCATTTTGTGTGACGAAAATGAAGCATGGCCAAACTATATGATTTTGTAGGGATGAGCTTTCTTTGGCTATGTTATTTTGACAAGACATAATTGCTTGGTTGGTATGCTTGAAGTATTACTATTTTTATGTCAATATTGAACTTTTATCTTGAATCTTTTGGATCTGAAAATTCATGCCACAATAAAGAAAATTACATTGAGAATTATGTTAGGCAGCATTCCACATCAAAAACTATTTTTATCATTTACCTACTCGAGGACGAGCAGGAACTAAGCTTGGGGATGCTTGATACGCCTCCAACGTATCTATAATTTTTGATTGTTCCATGCTATTATATTATCTGTTTTGGATGTTTAATGGGCTTTATTATGCACTTTTATATTATTTTTGGGACTAACCTATTAACCGAAGGCCCAGTGCAAATTGCTGTTTTTTTTGCCTATTTCAGTGTTTCGCCAGAAAGGAATATCAAACAGAATCCAAACGGAATGAAACCTTCGCAAGGATCGTTTTTGGAACAAACGCAATCCAGGAGACTTGGAGTGGACGTCAAGGAAGCAACGAGGCAGCCACGAGGTAGGGAGGCGCGCCCCCACCCTCGTGGGCCCCTCGTGGCTCCACCGACCTACTTCCTTCGCCTATATATACTCATATACCCTGAAAACATCCGAGAGCACCACGAAACCCTATTTCCACCGCCGCAACCTTCTGTACCCGTGAGATCCCATCTTGGGGCCTTTTTCGGCGCTCCGCCAGAGGGGGAATCGATCACGGAGGGCTTCTACATCAACACCATGGCCTCTCCGATGATGCGTGAGTAGTTTACCACAGACCTTCGGGTCCATAGTTATTAGCTAGATGGCTTCTTCTCTCTCTTTGGATCTCAATACAAAGTTCTCCTCGATTCTCTTGGAGATCTATTCGATGTAATTCTTTTTGCAGTGTGTTTGTTGAGATCCGATGAATTGTGGGTTTATGATCAAGATTACCTATGAACAATATTTGATTCTTCTCTGAATTCTTATATGCATGATTTGATATCTGTGCAAGTCTCTTTGAATTATCAGTTTGGTTTGGCCTACTAGATTGATCTTTCTTGCAATGGGAGAAGTGCTTAGCTTTGGGTTCAATCTTGCGGTGTCCTTTCCCAGTGACAGCAGGGGCAGCAAGGCACGTATTGTATTGTTGCCATCGAGGATAAAAAGATGGGGTTTATATCATATTGCTTGAGTTTATCCCTCTACATCATGTCATCTTGCCTAATGCGTTACTCTGTTCTTATGAACTTAATACTCTAGATGCATGCTGGATAGCGGTCGATGTGTGGAGTAATAGTAGTAGATGCAGAATCGTTTCGATCTACTTGTCGCTGACGTGATGCCTATATACATGATCATGCCTAGATATTCTCATAACTATGCGCTTTTCTATCAATTGCTCGACAGTAATTTGTTCACCCACCGTAGATTATGCTTTCTTGAGAGAAGCCACTAGTGAAACCTATGGCCCCCGGGTCTATCTTCCATCATATTATTTTACCTATCAATTTGCTATTTCTGCCCCTGTTTATTTTGCAATCTTTACTTTCCAATCTATACAACAAAAATACCAAAAATATTTATCTTATTATCTTTATCAGATCTCACTTTTGCAAGTGGCTGTGAAGGGATTGACAACCCCTTTATCGCGTTGGTTGATAGATTCTTATTTGTTTGTGCAGGTACAAGGCGACTTGCGTGTAACCTCCTACTGGATTGATACCTTGGTTCTCAAAAACTGAGGGAAATACTTACGCTACTTGGCTGCATCGCCCTTTCCTCTTCAAGGGAAAACCAACACATGCTAAGAGGTAGCACGCTTCCATTGTGGAGGAACATCGTACCCTTATGGGTACGGTGGTTGAAAAGATTCGGTCCGCTAAAAACGGATTGAACGAGGCCTATACTAGCCTTCTAACATGCTTTGAGGTATGTGATGTAATATTTTTTAGCTATTTGTATATGTAAAAGGAGTGCCTGTGTATAGATAGTAGCCCCTGAGACTCTGCTCGGCGTTCGCAAAGAAAGGCCGAATAGAGGATCGAATAGTTCTTCGTAGGAGATAACATACATGTCTATTTGGATAAACAGGCTTCGATGTTAGCGACAACCTCCCATGCAGCCGAAGTGTCCGAACTAAAGCAGAAATTGAGGAAAAGCAAGGTATGTGATACCAAAACATATCTGAAATGATATGAGCTCTGATTGTTATCTGAATGAGTTTTATGATTATGCTCGTAGTTGACGCGTCTGAGGTCGAGACCCTCAAGAATACGCTGGCCGAAGCCAAGAAGGAGGCGGAGGAGGAACGAGCCACCCGCCGAAAACATGAATCAAGGGTGGAGGAAGTCCAGCAAGAGCTCAAGGATGCCATAAGCAAATGTGAGTCCTTGGAGCGCAAGATTTCGGATCAAGATTCCGAACTTGCTAAGGCACTCCAAAGCGCGAAGGAGGCCCGGGTTGAAGCCCAAGGCGCCTGCCGGGAGATCCAAGAGGCAAAGCAGATCGCGGCAGGTAAGGCCTTTAATATGCAAAGCCAATTTGTACGGAGAAGCTACATCATACTGACCCACGTTTGGAGTTCTCCAGGAGCGTTTGCGGATCTACCGCGGAGTATTGCTGATGCTGCGGAGTTCTTCCGAGCCGAAGAGGGGAGCTCAACAGAGAAGCTATTCTGGTCGCAGTACCTTGCGCCAGAGCATCCAGTGCCCTTCAGTGATCAGCTGAAGCAGCTGACCGAACTGCATAGGGTGGCTGAATTGGCCATGAAGGATGTTATAGTCCGTCTTTGGCCAGCCGAAGCCATACCCAGCAGCTACTTCGGGCTCGTGAAGCGGCTAGTCAATGCCTGCCCCCGGCTTGATGCCATAAAGCGGTCGGTTTGTATCGAAGGTGCCCGGATGGCCTTCGCCCGTGTCAGGGTGCAGTGGGCGAAGATGAATGCTGTCAAGCTTGCAACCGAGGGACCGCCCACAGGCAAGGAGCACCGCACGCCAGAGCGGTATTTTGATGACGTCCTGGAAGGATCCCGCATTGTAGAGGGCCAGTGTTCGAAGGACATTATTTTTGAATGAATGTATCCGTGCTGCCCGAACTTTGTATTACGAAACAAGGCTTATGTATAATATGTTGCTTGTTTTACCTCAAATTCTTTTCCTCCTGTGCGGCCGTTTACGGTATCTGAGAGTTGGCCAGTTGTCGGCTTCAGCCCCCACGTAGGTAGTACGGGGGTGTTCGGAAGGCACCTGAACACACTTGACCCAACGGCTTGGTCCTTGAAGGAGGTGTTAGTGCGGCGAACCAGGCAATCAGACTATGTGGCTTTATTGCTCTCACTTAGCCATAGGAGTTTGACAATGGATTGTAGGCGCAGCCCCTGGTATTATTCGATTATCCGAACTTGGGTGTTGTAGACGCCTGACGGGTGAAGACCGGTCCTTCGCGTAATACAGAAAAAATCGCAAGAGATTTATATTTAGTCGCTGAATAGCTGACCAGCTCTCGCCGCACCATGACAGTTAGTTTTCGGCTTTCTCTACTGAGATGTTTATCCGGATGAACCAGAAACACAATCGCAGTAGTTCTGCCTTTACCACCTTAGCCGAACAAGCGGAACGTAAGGCGGTAACCACAGGAGCCGGGCAACCCAACTATTGACCAAAGACATGATTCGGAGCCGATGCATATAATGCTATATTCGGGACACCGAATTGTACTATAAAAGTGCTCGGACTTATTTTATTATTAAAAATGTGCGTGGCTGAATGGAGCCCCTGGCGATTTAAGTTGTACCGAGGTGTACATGACAATTAGACAAAAAAGAGGGAATATAGATTAGGAAATAAGCCAGTACCGAAAAGGTTGGGTGAAAAACTGTTTCTATTATAGTCTGATTGATACGTCAAAACGTATTTGTGCAAATAATGTGATAAGCTTCGAGGCTATTTTACATGCCGAGCACAAGGGAAAGCTGTGTACAGGTCCTAAAAAGGAAGAGGTGATATTTTAAAGATCCTTTAGATACTCTGTCCACACGTCTGCGCTGCTTTTCGCCTTCGTGTATGATCCTTTGAGACGATCGACGATCGGGGTTTCATAAGGGGCCTGGAAAAGGGCCCTTGGTACCATCGAAAGGTGATGTGGGCTGTAAGGAACCTGAAAAAATAAAAAATAAATAAAAAAGAGGATATGAGGGTCCAGATAGGGTCGAGCCGTATTGTGGACTTTATCTTTAATATGCCTCCATCTTTGCCCATGGTATCCTTAGTGCATAGTTATATATGCATGGTACATATGTCGCAATTCGGTTGGGGCTGAGAAGGAGGCCGAATTGCTAATCGAGCTCCTGACGAGCTGGACTGTCGTTCTGCAGGGTAGTCCAGACCCGTTTGACAGTGTCCAGGAGCTTGACTGCCAATGTGGTATTTGGCTTGATAAGGCCACCCTGTACTTCCGCTGCGAGGGCCGCGGTGTGCTCCTCAGTATGGAGGGAGCGCTCCATGTTTCCATTGACTGTTACAACACCGCATGGTCCGGGCATCTTGAGTTTTAGATAGGCATAGTGCGGGGCCGCATTGAAGTGAGCGAAGGCAGTTCGTCCGAGCAGTGCATGATAGCCACTGCAGAAAGGGACGAAGTCGAAGATCAGGTCTTCACTTTGGAAGTTGTCCGGCGAATCGAAGACGACTTCCAATGTGATTGAGCCCGTGCAGCGGGCCTCTACACCAGGTATTACTCCTTTGAAGGTAGTTTAGGTGGGCTTGATTCTTGACGAATGAATACCGATTTTGCGGACTGTGTCCTGAGAGCAGATTAAGACTCCTGCCACCGTCCATGAGGACTCGCGTGAGGTGGAATCCATCGATAATTGGGTCGAGGACCAACGTGGCCGAACCTCCGTGACGGATACTGGTCGGATGATCTCTGCGATCGAAAGTGATCGGACAGGCTAACCATGGGTTGAATTTTGGGGCGACTGGCTCTATCGCATAGACATCCCTTAACGCGCGCTTGCGCTCCCACTTGGGGATGTGAGTAACGTATATCATATTCACCGTTTTGACGTCGGGGGGAAATTTCTTCTGTCCCCCTGTGTTCGGTGGGCGAGGCTCCTCATCGTCATCCTTGCTGGGCGACCCTTTTTCCTTATGTTCGGTGTTTAACTTACTGGCCTGTTTAAAGACCCAACAACTTCTGTTGGTATGGTTGGTAGGCTTGTCGGGGGTGCCGTGAATCTAGCAAGGTCGATCGAGTATTCGGTCCAAGCTAGATAAACCGTCTTTGTTTCTTTTGAATGGCTTCTTCCGCTGACCGGATTTGGAGCCACTGAATCCGGCGTTGACCGCCGTGTCTTGGGTATTGTCATTGTTGCTTCGATGCTTGTGTTTGTTGCGTCGGGGTCTGCCGTTGCCGTTTCTGGCTTCAGAAGTGCCATGGTCACTGGTACTGTTGTTGCTATGGGCTAGCCAGCTATCTTCGCCCGCGCAAAAGTGGGTCATGAGTGTTGTAAGGGCTGCCATGGACTTCGGCTTCTCTTGGCCGAGATGTCGGGCGAGCCATTCATCGCGGATGCTGTATTTAGAGGCCGCTAGGGCTTCGGCGTCCGGATAGTCGACAATCTAGTTCTTTTTAATTAGGAACCTGGTCCAGAATTTTCTGACTCTCCGGGCTGCTGGACTATGTGACTGAGGTCATCGGCGTCCGGAGGCCTGATATAAGTGCCTTGGAAGTTGTCTCTAAAGGCGTCTTCCAAGTCTTCCCAGCTTCCAATAGAGTTTTCTGGGAGGCTATTTAACCAGTGCTGAGCTGGTCCCTTAAGTTTTAGGGGGAGGTATTTGATGGCATGTAGATCATCACCGTGAGCCATGTGAATGTGGAGAAGAAAATCTTCAATCCACACTGCGGGATCTGTTGTACCATCGTATGATTCAATGTTCACGGGTTTAAACCCTTCTGGGAACTGGTGCTCCATTACCATATCGGTGAAGCATAGGGGGTGTGCGGCGCCTCTGTATCGGGCCACGTGACAACACTGTTCGGATGAAGTCCGTATGCGGTTTTTGGCCCGGGTGAGGTTATGCTTGTCGCGCCAGGCCTGATAGCCATCTTCTCGCGCTGGGGCACGCCCCTGTGATCCGTAGATAGATCTGGTCTGACCGGCTCTATTGTCCAGGTCCTGTCGTAGGTCATAGGTGTATCCTGGAGCCGCTGTTTCTCTGCCTCTACAGCGAGGTGGTGCGGGCTGGTGTTCGTCTTGAGTTGCCGCTCTGTCCCGGCCACGTGGTGGTCGGTCAGGTCTGTCAGCAGCGTCACGCGTTGGCGGTATGGGCTCCAGGGCCTCATCGAATTGGTGTAGCAGCTTGCACTTCGGGTAGCTCTTTGTTGGGCATTCGAGGCCGTATTCTTCGGCTGCCAGGACTTTAGTCCATCTGCCGTTGAGCGTATCCTGTTCGGATTGGAGCTATTGCTGCTTCTTTTTTAGGCTTCTCGCAGTTGCGATTAGCTGGCGCTTAAAGCGTTCTTGTTCGAGGGGTTCCTCTGGCACGATGAAATCTTCGTCGCCGAGGCTCACATCATCTTCGGAGAGTGGTAGATAGTTGCTATCCTCCGAGTCCTTGTTCCCTACCGGTTCATCAGGGTTAACTTGCCCGTCCTCCCGATCGTCCTGTTCGGTTGTTGGTTCGGCGGGGGATTCTTGGTCTTCGGCATTCTCCAGAGTATTATTGTCTCCAGTGCCGGTATTGCTATCTTTTTCATGACGCGATTTAGAGCGGCGCCACTGACGTCGACGCTTTGGTGGTATCTCAGAAGGTTTGTCCTCGACTAGATCCTTCTTACCATCGCCGTCGTCCTCTTTGGGTGTGTCCACTATGTACACATCATATGTGGAAGTGGCCGTCCAGCGTCCGGTGAACGGTGGTTTTGGCCTTGCTCATCTCCGGCATCGTCGTCCATACCGTCGATGTCTTCGGAGGCATAGTCGAGCATGTCGGTTAAATCCTCGACAGTGGCTATGAAGTGGGTGGTGGGTGGGACTTAAAATTCCCTGCTCTCAGCCCCTAGTATGGGCTGGGCGTAGTTCGGCAATGATTCCTCTGCAATGGTGAGGGATCGCATTAGGTCTAGGGCCTCGCTTAAAGGAGAGGTTTGGACGGGGAGACAAGAGTCTTTAGCGCTAAGTGAGGCGAAGGTCTCCTGGTCGCGCTTGCCTGCCGCAACCCTCGAGAGTCCGAAATTAGAACCCGGACACGAGTCCGGCCCTTCAATGATGGGTGGAGTCCGGCAAGGCTCCAGGCTTGCCGATGACATGGTCCTATCTGGTTCTGCGGTAGTGAGCTCCGCAATTGTGGAGAGTCCGGCGGATTTGTGGATCGAAAGTATGTCTAGAGGGGGGTGATTAGACTACTTGACCAAATAAAAATCTAGCCTTTTCCCAATTTTAAGTCTTGGCAGATTTTAGCAACTTAGCACAATTCAAGTAATCAACCTACACATGCAATTCTAAGAGTATAGCAGCGGAATGTAAAACAATTGCATATGAAGGTAAAGGGAGGAGTTTGGAGGGAGCAAACGCAATGTAGACACGGAGAATTTTTATCCGTGGTTCCGATAGGTGGTGCTATCGTACATCCACGTTGATGGAGACTTCAACCCACGAAGGGTAACGGTTGCGCGAGTCCACGGAGGGCTCCACCCACGAAGGGTCCACGAAGAAGCAACCTTGTCTATCCCACCATGGCCATCGCCCACGAAGGGCTTGCCTCACTAGAGTAGATCTTCACGAAGTAGGCGATCTCCTTGCCCGTACAACCTCCTTGGTTCAACTCCACAATCTTGACGGAGGCTCCCAAGTGACACCTAGCCAATCTAGGAGACACCACTCTCCAAAAGGTAATAGATGGTGTGTTGATGATGAACTCCTTGCTCTTGTGCTTCAAATGATAGTCTCCCCAACACTCAGCTCTCTCTCATAGGATTGGATTTGGTGGAAAGAGGGTTTGAGTGGAAAGCAACTTGGGGAAGGCTAGAGATCAAGATTTATGTGGTTGGAATGGAATATCTTGACCTCAACACAAGTGTAGGTGGTTCTCTCTCAGAAAATGTATGCTGGAAATGTAGGCATGTTCTGATGGCTCTCCTCACGAATGAAGAGTGGGTGGAGGGGTATATATAGCCTCCACACAAAATCTAACCGTTACACACAAATCACCAAACTCGGTGGGACCAATCAGAAAACTCGGTCAGACCGATTTAGTTCAAAATTTGAACGTTAGGATTTTCGATGGGACCGACATGTCAACTCGGTGGGACCGATTCCATTAGGGTTAGGGCATAACGTAATCTCGGTGAGACCAATTACACAAACTCGGTGGGATTGATTTTGGTAATAAGCAAACAGAGGGTTGGTCAGGCAAACTCGGTGGGACCAATTCGCTCATCTCGGTTAGACCAAAACGTTACGAAGGGGAAACAGAGAGTTTGCATTGCAATCTCGGTGGGACCGATCGCTCATCTCGGTTGGACCGAAACGTTATGAAAGGAAACAGAGAGATTGCAATCCCATCTCAGTGAGACTGAGATGCCTATCGGTCAAATCGAAGTGACTAGGGTTTGTGGCAGTGGCTATGACAAGTGAACTCGGTGGTGCCGGATAGGAAATTTCGGTGGGGCTGAGTTTGACTTTTGGTTTGGGACATATGTGGATACAAGAAATTAGTTGAGGGTTTTGGAGCATATCACTAAGCATTTTGAGCAAGTAACTCATTCAGCAACACCTCATCCCCTTTTAATAGTATTGGCTTTTCCTATGGACTCAATGTGATCTTGGATCACTAAAAGTAAAATGTAGAGTCTTGAACTTGAGCCAATCTTTTGTCCTTAGCATTTTGAGGGGTCCACATTCCTAATCCATGCCATGCCAATCATTGAGCTTTCCTGAAATATTTATCTTGAAATAGCATTAGCTCAATGAGCTATATGTTGTTAGGAATTACCAAAACCACCCAGGGATAGTTGCACTTTCAATCTCCCCCTTTTTGGTAATTGATGACAACATATAGATCAAAGCTTCGACAAATGATAATAAGATTGAAAAACATCATCGCTTTGAGAAGTATGTGATAAGCAAGAGCTCCCCCTAAATTTGTGCATTATTTAAATTTTGCTTTTGAATGCAAATGCACAATCGATTAGGATCATGGGTTACTCTTCCATGTCACATACATCTTGGTGGAGCGCTCAAAATGATAGAAATTAAAAGCATGCACTCATCACCAAGCAAGTGAATGATCATATATGAGATATAAAAGATAATATCATCCAAACAAGCATTAAGGTAGCAAATGATCAAACACATGATCAAAGTATCCAAGAATAAGTATCTCACACAATAAAAAGTTCAACCAAAGGCAAAGAAGCAAAACACTCTCTCGAAGCCTATGATCTATACATATTTCTCCCCCTTTGGAAACAAGTTACCAAAAAGTTCAAATATGCATAGTGCTATGCGTCTCTCAGGCTTGGTCTTCAGGAGGTGGTGTAGAGAGAACTCCAAGGACGAAGGCATCAGTTGATGTTGTTGGAGCTGGTGGAGTGGCTGCTGGAGGTGGCACTGGAGCTGTAGCTGCTGGTGCTGATGCTGTAGCTCTAGAATCTGTCACTGGCACTGCAGCAGACCTCTGTCCTCTAGGCACTCACTGAAATGCATCTGTAGTTTCCTTGCCTCTCTTCTCTTCTGCTTCCTCCTAAAGCTGCTCAACTGCTCTTTGAATCTCAGTTACCTTCAGATCAAGATCATAAAATTTGGTTTCTATGATCCTGTCCAAGCTCTCCTGGTTTTGAGTCAGGGTGGCCAAGCCCTTCTAAATCCTCAGTGTAGACTGGATCAAATATGCAAGTTGATCTTGCTTTCTCTTCAGGAAAACTTTAGATGCCTCTTCAACACTTGGCATCTTGGCAGCTTTCTCAGCCTTTGCTTTGGCTCTCTTCTCCTGTGCTTGCTCAGATGTGGGGTCTTCCTCATTCATCAAAACAGTATTATCTTCAAAATCAGGATATAAGGGTAGATGCTCCTTATCCAACAGATATGTTCATGTGCCCATCTTGGAGTTGATGAGCTCCTAAATGTGTGGAGCATACCCACAGCTTCTCTTCTGGTCAGCAGCAGTCCTCTTGATTGTCTCTACAATCAAACTCATAACCTTGAACTTCTGAGGGACATCAAAAAGCTGTAGCAGGTTGATAGAATGCCCTCTGATCATCTTGTGATCTCCTGACTTGGGTAGCAGAGTGTGCCTAAGGATTGTGTTGATGGTAGGCAGACCAGACAACAAGAAATGTACATATCCAAGCTTGTGAGTCTCCAAAGCCTTATCTGGGATCTCCTTGTACATGTTTGCCATAGTGTTGTGGTCCTTCTTCTTGGTGGCATACACATCCAAGTCATCTTCATGTTCTTCAGGGGCATTTATCAGCTTGGCCCACTCCTCAACTGTGGATTGGTACCTAGTACCTTCTGACATCCAAACTATCCTCCCATCTGGATAGAAGTGGGCAGTGGAGTAAAACTGCATGATCAGCTCATCATTCCATTTGGTGAGCTTCTGTCCCAACAAATTTGTCAACTCCACATGCCTTGAAGCTGTCATAAACTCCTGGAAAGTGATCTTCTTCTTCCTTGATGTATTCCCAATCCACCCATCTCATGTCACATACAATGGGCTTCTTGTCAAGCAAAATAGTTTCATAAAAGTCTTGTGTTCCTTTGTGTGAAACCTGTAATCAACTGCTGTCCTCCTCCTCACAGCATAAGGATCAGACTGTCTCCATAATCTCAGTACAACATCCTTTCTGATATGCATATCTTCAGCTACTGGATGAGCATCATTATGGTCAGAAATCTTGGGCTTCAACTTCCTCAAAACAAGTGAATCATCTTCCTCTTCCTCAGCTTGAGGCACTGGGGCCTTGTTCTTCTCTTCAGCAGGTATACTTCTGGTGTTCCTCTTGGGTTTTGGGGCTTCTGAGCTGGAGCTTTGGGAGCAGACTTGGGCTTTGATGGAGCAGCCCCTGCCTTTATAGCATCTCCCATAAGCTTCTGAGCTTTGGGTGCTGGAGCATCCTCTTCTTCTTCTTCAGAATCTCTCATCATTGAGGGCTTGCCAAGAACTTTTGCAGTAGTGGTTCTTGCCCTCTTCTTTTT
The DNA here is from genome assembly GCF_018294505.1 of Triticum aestivum. Taxonomy (NCBI): domain Eukaryota; kingdom Viridiplantae; phylum Streptophyta; class Magnoliopsida; order Poales; family Poaceae; genus Triticum; species Triticum aestivum. Next base: position 531,785,799 of record NC_057808.1, on the reverse strand, counting down.
CTGGCCATCACCTGTTGCTTCACCATCATCTGATTCTATAGTGAATTTCATTGTTTCTCCTGTTGCTACCTTCCTTGGATTTGACATTGGGATCCTCCTTGCTGGTGCCTTCTTATTCAAGCCTGGCTTTGTTGCAGCAGTTGTGCCATACTCCTTTTTCAGCACCTTCTTCTTGGAGCTTACTTCTTCCTGAGTGGCAACATAATCCTCATCCTCAGATTCTGAGGTTCTCTTCTTCCTAGATCCGGTGGCTGCCTACTGCCATCATCAGAAGTGCTTGAGGGATCTGAACCCTCACTCAGCTGCACATGTTCCTCAGACCTGTTCTGACTGTCACTCTGATTAGAAATTTCTGCAAACTGACTGACAGCAGAACCTATGAATAGATGTAGATGAGGTAGAGTGGATGAGCATCACAAAGTGCAGAATTTTTGCAAAACAGATGACTTAAAAACTTAGTTTTAGTTCTCCACAGAAAGCATTTCGGAGCTACCGATGTGTAAACTCGGTGATACCGAAGTGCTTTTGGAACCAAAACTAGTGAACTCGGTCAGACCGAGTCACAGTTCTGTGGCACCGAGACTGCTAGGGTTTCACAGAGAATCAAACTCGGTCACACCGATTTGCAGTTTTCGGTCAGACCAAAAATCGCAAGTGCTATGGCCTAAGCCAATTCGGTGAGACCGATTTCTACAACTAGGTTGGTCCGAGATGGGTTCGGCGGAGACCTAATCCTAAATTTTCAAATCCAATCTAATCTAAAGGATGTTTTCAATGGATAGAGTGTTTGCATACGTGGTGATGATCATGGCAGAGCAATGTGCTACGAATCAGAGTTGAAGGAATAGCACAAAGAGACGAACTCATACCCTAGTTCGGCGGAGTTTGCTACGGCGGCAATGGAGGGGCAGAACTCCGTTGTCGGCGATGGAAACCAGCGGCGGGAGGTTGCTGGCGGTGAGGAGACGATCCGGAGACCCGAGGCGGCAGAGCAGGATACGCGCGGGCTGAGAGGTTTCAAAGAAATTTCCAAAATCTCACCCGTGGGTTTATATATTCTGACCCTGTCGGTGTGACCGAGTGGAACAACTCGGTGGCACCGAGATGCAGAATCGCAAGCGGTTACTGCAACTCGGTGTGACCGAAAAGTTCAAATCGGTTGCACCGAGATTAAAAACCTAGATCAACTCAGTGATCTCGGTGTGACCGAAATGGATGATTCGGTCATACCGAAATGCACAAAGAGGTTTTGGAAGTTCAAGTCTATGACGAATCGGGGACTCCGAGTGCTCCTCACACAGAGTGGTTTGAATCCGACTTGATCAAACTTTGTGATGTAGCATGAATAGAGTTTGAGACGAGAAAAGCATAGATAGCTAGAGGGAGTTCTTAGGCATTCTTGTCCATCCATTTGGCAAAAGAGAAAAACCAAACAATCAAAGCAACAAATGGATGTCCTCGAATGAGTAAAATATGCATCCAACATGCTCACACAATAAAAATGACAAATGAAATATGTGACAAAGCATGCACAATCACTCTAGCATCTATCAAGCAATTTGGCGATGACTAGGTCATCTGTATATGAGTATATTGACTTAGGAGTCAAATGAGAACATTTGATCATAGGTCATACTCATCGTTTAAGCACAAGTGGGGTTACCACTTTTACATAAAGCATTGTTGTGTTCACATCATTAGAGTTGCTTTATCTCAATTGATTAGAGTAAAGCTCCCCCTAGATGTGATATCCCCCCTAAGAGGGATGAACTAACCTTGGGTTTTGTCGATGATGACTTCATGTAGGTGTTGAAGATGTAGATGCTCAATGTTGATGTAGATCATTCGGAGCAATCCTTTGGAGTGAGTTGCACTTTCAATACCTACACGGGTTAGTCCCACAAGGAACAAACAAGGATATCCATAGACATAGAGTGATGTTCACATAGGATGATGTCCATGAAAGCATTAGGTTACCTTGTCCCTTGTCTTACCAACAAGAGGGTTTGTGACTCCTTGAACTAGTGCAAGATATGGAAGTTGTTTGCACTTGTCCTTGCCAAGATGATAAGAGTGAAGTATGTTGGCGGAGTCACCCTCAAGAACTCTCTAGTTCTTCTTCTTCGGGATCCACACCATCTTGATGGGAATCCTTGGAGTTGTAGTCGTACTTGATGAAGTGGAACTTGATGTAGTCTTGGGAACCCACTTGACCAAGGCCTTAGGAGCTTCTTCAAATGCATCAATCTCCTCTTGAAGCTTGTCCTTGCCCTTTAGCTTGTGGTCTTGTGGTGGAAGATCATCTTGAGCTTGTGTTCCTTGGAAAGAAGTAGGATCATACTTCTCTTGTTGAGGAACAAACTTCGTCTTGGGGTATTGATCTTCTTCCCACTCAACTCCATTGGCATTGAACTTTCGTTCAAAACCAACACCTTGATTCTTCCGGTGTCTTCCTTGCTTGCGTACAATTTCCTCAAATTGCTTACTTCCGGCAAGACTCTTGTAAACACCTTTCTCTATAATTCCCTTCAATAAGCTATTTTCTTGCTCAAGTGTAACTTGGCTAAGAGAATCATTAGTGGAATCAAGAGAACTACTAGAAGCAACAACATTGGATTTAGCATGATTGTTGTTACTACTAGAGGAAGAATCTTTCTTGTTCTTGTTGCTAGATTTAACTTGTGGCATGTAAGTAGACAAGAGTAAACGCTTGGCAATGTAAGAAGAACTTTTCTTGCGAAGATCATCATTGATTGCTTTTAAGAACTCATGCTCTTGCTCAAGGTTGAGCTTTTCAAAGCGTAGCTTCTCATGAGTCTTTAAAAGTTCTCGATGATCTTCCAAGGTAGTTTCATGAGCTAACTTAAGAGTGTTTAGTTCTTTAGTTAGACGCTCAATCTCCTTCTTATCATCGTCATTCGTTTTATCTTGATTAACATGATTAATAGCAAGTTCATCATAGTTTTCATAACTAGAATTTTCAACAAGGAAATCATCATCTCCTAGAAAATCATCTTCATCACTATTGAAATCAACATACTCGGGGTGTGTTACCTTTGGACCTTTGGCCATGAAGCATCTTCCAATTCCTTCATTTGGTGAGTCAAATATGTCATAGGAGTTGGTTGACACAAGAGCTAGACCGGCAACACCTTCATCTTGAGTATATTCGGAGTCGGAGTGCTAACTTCTTTCAGAGTGATGGCCGGAGTCAGAACCGGATACCCATTCACCAACATGAGCTTGATGTCTTCTTTTTGTGTAGCTCTTTGATGACTTGTCCTTCCTTTCCGAATCCTTGCTTCTCTGAGAGGGTCTTCGCTCATAACGATCATCTCTACTCCTTCTCTCTCTAGGTGGTGATTCTTCTCTTCTACTTCTTCTTTTGGGAGAATCTTCTCTTCTTTTGTAGGGAGCCGTACACTCATTGGAGTAGTGTCCGGGTCTTCCACAATTGTAGCAATTTCGTTCACGGCATGAAGATCTTGTCATTGTAGGACCTTGACTTGGAGCTTCTTTCCTTGCTTCTACTCTTGTAGAACTTGTTGAAGTTCTTCACCATTAGGCTCAATTCTTCATTGAAGGTTTGTTTCTCACTTGATGATGTGGGAGCTTCACATGAGGCTTTGTAAGCACCACTTGACTTGTTGTGGAGCTATTCCTTATCCTTAAGTGACATCTCATGAGCAACAATTCTTCCAATGACTTCCGTTGGCTTGAGATCTTTGTAATTGGGCATCATTTGGATCAATGTGCACACGGTATCATACTTTCCATCCAAGGCTCTTAGGATCTTCTTGATGATGAATCTATCGGTCATCTCTTCACTTCCTAAGCCGGCAATCTCATTTGTGATGAGAGCAAGCCTAGAGTACATTTCAGCGACACCTTCACCATCCTTCATTTTGAACTTGTCAAGTTGACTTTGAAGCACATCCAATTTGGATTCCTTGACGGAGTCGGTACCTTCGTGCATATCAATCAAAGTATCCCAAATTTCCTTTGCATTCTCAAGGCGGCTGATTTTGTTGAATTCTTCGGGGCACAATCCGTTGAAGAGAATATCACAAGCTTGAGCATTGTATTGCAGCATCTTCAACTCTTCCGCGGTAGCTTCACGGTTCGGTTCTCTCCCATCAAAGAATTCACCTTGCAAGCCAATACACACAATAGCCCAAACGGCGGGGTTATGTCCAAGAATATGCATTTTCATCTTATGCTTCCAACTAGCAAAATTAGTGCCATCAAAGTAAGGACCTCTACGGTGGTAATTTCCCTCGCTAGACGCCATACTCTCCTAGGTTGTGAAACCAAGGCTATGATCACCAAAAGCTATGGAAATCAAAGCAAATGGAGACCAAAGCTCTGATACCACTTGTAGGATCGAAAGTATGTCTAGAGGGGGGGTGATTAGACTACTTGACCAAATAAAAATCTAGCCTTTTCCCAATTTTAAGTCTTGGCAGATTTTAGCAACTTAGCACAATTCAAGTAATCAACCTACACATGCAATTCTAAGAGTATAGCAGCGGAATGTAAAACAATTGCATATGAAGGTAAAGGGAGGAGTTTGGAGGGAGCAAACGCAATGTAGACACGGAGATTTTTTATCCGTGGTTCCGATAGGTGGTGCTATCGTACATCCACGTTGATGGAGACTTCAACCCACGAAGGGTAACGGTTGCGCGAGTCCACGGAGGGCTCCACCCACGAAGGGTCCACCAAGAAGCAACCTTGTCTATCCCACCATGGCCATCGCCCACGAAGGACTTGCCTCACTAGGGTAGATCTTCACGAAGTAGGCGATCTCCTTGCCCGTACAAACTCCTTGGTTCAACTCCACAATCTTGACGGAGGCTCCCAAGTGACACCTAGCCAATCTAGGAGACACCACTCTCCAAAAGGTAATAGATGGTGTGTTGATGATGAACTCCTTGCTCTTGTGCTTCAAATGATAGTCTCCCCAACACTCAGCTCTCTCTCATAGGATTGGATTTGGTGGAAAGAGGGTTTGAGTGGAAAGCAACTTGGGGAAGGCTAGAGATCAAGATTTATGTGGTTGGAATGGAATATCTTGACCTCAACACAAGTGTAGGTGGTTCTCTCTCAGAAAATGTATGCTGGAAATGTAGGCATGTTCTGATGGCTCTCCTCACGAATGAAGAGTGGGTGGGGGGGTATATATAGCCTCCACACAAAATCTAACCGTTACACACAAATCACCAAACTCGGTGGGACCGAATCAGAAAACTCGGTCAGACCGATTTAGTTCAAAATTGAACGTTAGGATTTTCGGTGGGACCGACATGTCAACTCGGTGGGATCGATTCCATTAGGGTTAGGGCATAACGTAATCTCGGTGAGACCGATTACACAAACTCGGTGGGACCGATTTTGGTAATAAGCAAATAGAGAGTTGGTCAGGCAAACTCGGTGGGACTGATTCGGTCATCTTGGTTAGACCGAAACGTTACAAAGGGGAAACAGAGAGTTTGCATTGCAATCTCGGTGGGACCGATCGCTCATCTCGGTTGGACCAAAACGTTACGAAGGGAAACAGAGAGATTGCAATCCCATCTCGGTGAGACCGAGATCCCTATCGGTGAGACCGAAGTGACTAGGGCTTGTGGCAGTGGCTATGAAAAGTGAACTCGGTGGTGCCGGATAGGAAATTTTGGTGGGGCCGAGTTTGACTTTTGGTTTGGGACATATGTGGATATGAGAAAGTAGTTGAGGGTTTTGGAGCATATCACTAAGCATTTTGAACAAGTAACTCATTAAGCAACACCTTATCCCCTTTAAAATTATTGGCTTTTCCTATGGACTCAATGTGATCTTGGATCACTAAAAGTAAAATGTAGAGTCTTGAACTTGAGCCAATCTTTTGTCCTTAGCATTTTGAGGGGTCCACATTCCTAATCCATGCCATGCCAATCATTGAGCTTTCCTGAAATATTTATCTTAAATAGCATTAGCCTAATGAGCTATATGTTGTTAGGAATTACCAAAACCACCCAGGGATAGTTGCACTTTCAGGATTCCAAACTCCCATCCTTGGATTTAGCAGTTTGCTCCGGATCTAATGCCGGAGCAGTGGACGGCGTCGCGAACCCCTCGAAGATCAAGTCTCCTCGGATACCAACGGCGTAGTTCAGATTTCCAAAACTGATTTGGTGACCAGGGGCGTAGCTGTCGATCTGCTCCATGTGGCCAATCGAGTTGGCACGCAGTGCGAAGCCGCCAAAAATTTGCTGGGGAGAAAATTCTCCTTCAAGGCGGCATTGTTGTAGACAATCGATGGAGCCATCGAGCCTTCTAACGACAACACAGTGGAACTCTCAATGAAAGCACCAATGTCGGTGTCAAAACCGGCAGATCTCGGTAAGGGGTCCCAAACTGTGCGTCTAAGGATCGAAGGTAACAGGAGGCAAGGGACACGATCTTTACCCAGGTTCGGGCCCTCTTAATGGATGTAATACCCTACTTCCTACTTGATTGACTTTGATGAGTATGGGGGTTACAAGAGTTGATCTACCTCAAGATTGTAATGGCTAAACCCTAGATGCCTAGCCTGTATGATTATGATTGCCTCTACGGACTAAACCCTCCGGTTTATATAGACACCGGAGGGGCCTAGGGTTGTACAGAGTCGGTGCACAGAGAAAGGAAAATACATATCCGAATGCCTAACTTTCCATCCACGCAAAGGAGAGTCCCATCCGGACACGGGGGAAGGCCTTCTGTCTTGTATCTTCACGGCCCATTAGTCCGGCCCAGGTCACATAGCCCGGACGCCCGAGGACCCCATGATCCAGGAATCCCTCAACGGGTCTGCAACATTCAGATCCGTATGTATTTTGCAAATCTCTATGTCTCCCTCCTGGACTTGATCGCGGATGGAACTGAAGCGTCTCTTGATGTGTTTGGTTCTCTTGTGAAATCTGGATTCCTTCGCCAAAGCTATTGCTCCAGTATAGTCAAAAAAGATTTTCATTGGACCTGATGCACTAGGCATTACACCTAGATCGGATATGAACTCCTTCATTTGTTGCTTTCGAAGCAGCTATGTATTCCGCTTCACACGTAGATCCCGCCACGACGCTCTACTTGGAACTGCACCAACTGACAGATCCACCATTCAAAATAAATACGTATCCAGTTTGTGACTTAGAGTCATCCGGATCAGTGTCGAAGCTTGCATCGATGTAACCATTTACGACGAGCTCTTTGTCACCTCCATAAACGAGAAACATATCCTTAGTCCTTTTCAGGTATTTCAGGATGTTCTTGACCGCTGTCCAGTGATCCACTCCTGGATTACTTTGGTACTTCCCTGCTATACTTATAGCAAGGCACACATCAGGTCTGGTACACAGCATTGCATACATGATAGAACCAATGGCTGACGCATAGGGAATGACTTTCATTTTCTCTCTATCTTCTAAAGTGGTCAGGCATTGAGTCTGACTCAACTTCACACTTTGTAACACAGGCAAGAACCCTTTCTTTGACTGATCCATTTTGAACTTCTTCAAAACTTTATCAAGGTATGTGCTTTGTGAAAGTCCAATTAAGCGTCTTGATCTAACTCTATAGATCTTGATGCCAATATATAAGCAACTTCACCGAGGTCTTTCATTGAAAAATTCTTATTCAAGTATCCTTTTATGCAATCCAAAAATTCTGTATTATTTCCAATCAACAATATGTCATCCACATATAATATTAGAAATGCTACAGAGGTCCCACTCACTTTCTTGTAAATACAGGCTTCTCCAAAAGTCTGTATAAAACCATATGCTTTGATCACACTATCAAAGCGTATATTCCAACTCCGAGAGGTTTGCACCAGTCCATAAATGGATCGCTGGAGCTTGCACACTTGTTAGCACCTTTAGGATCGACAAAACCTTCTGGTTGCATCATATAAAACTCTTCTTTAAGATATCCATTAAGGAATGCAGTTTTGACATCCATTTGCCAGATTTCATAATCATAAAATGCGGCAATTGCTAACATGATTCGGACAGACTTAAGCATCGCTATGGGTGAGCAAGTCTCGTCGTAGTCAACTCCTTGAACTTGTCGAAAACCTTTCGCAACAAGTCGAGCTTTGTAGACAGTAACATTACCGTCAGCGTGAGTCTTCTTCTTGAAGATCCATTTATTCTCTATGGCTTGCCGATCATTGGGCAAGTCAACCAAAGTCCACACTTTGTTCTCATACATGGATCCCATCTCATATTTCATGGCCTCAAGCCATTTCACAGAATCTGGGCTCATCATCGCTTCCTCATAGTTCGTAGGTTCGTCATGGTCAAGTAACATGACCTCTAGAACAGTATTACCGTACCACTCTGGTGCGGATCATACTCTGGTTGACCTACGAGGTTTGGTAGTAACTTGATCTGAAGTTTCATGATCATCATCATTAGCTTCCTCACTAATTGGTGTAGGAATCACTGGAACTGATTTTTGTGATGAACTGCTTTCCAATTAGGGATAAGGTACAATTACCTCATCAAGTTCTACTTTCCTCCCACTCACTTCTTTCGAGAGAAACTCCTTCTCTAGAAAGGATCCATTCTTAGCAACGAATATCTTGCCTTCGGATCTGTGATAGAAGGTGTACCCAACAGTCTCCTTTGGGTATCCTGTGAAGACACATTTCTCCGATTTG